>NC_056748.1:517633976-517718976 GCF_019279795.1 Protopterus annectens | reverse complement strand
AATAGACAAAAGGACAGGGTTGTTAAATAAAATTACAAATGTGTGTCACGTTAGGACAGCTTGGTCTAAAATACAGGCATGTAAGCAAATTAAAGGAGAAGCCCCTGCTGGAATACCAGATCCAGAAGAACAAGCTAAGCCAGCTATTGCAGCTGCTTTTGTGCAGGGTCTGCAAACCCCTGTACAAAATCAAATAAAGCAAGTGCTTATAGACTGTCAGGGACAGGACATAGAGTCCTTATTAAGTGCTTATAGACTGTCAGGGACAGGACTTAGAGTCCTTATTAAGTGCTGCAAGTCGCTGTACTGAGTATCAGGAAAAATGGAGAAAAGATACTGAGGATAAGCTGTTAACTTTCCAAACAATGCAGTTAGAAACCCCAAGGAGACGAAACAGAGGCAGAGGAAGGATGAGAGGAATTGGTAGAAGATTTAGTAAGAGTGCTGGTCGACGGGAACAAGGTATAGCTTTTTGGCAATATCGAGTTGGCAGTGCCCCTGCTGCCTCATCTGATGGAACCTGTTTCAATTGTGGTGAAGCAGGACATTGGAAAGGAGAATGCCCACACAAGTGAATGCAGAGTCCAAGATACCTGGACTGAATGACAGCCAAATTATAACAATGCTACATTTCCTCCACCACTTCCTCAAATTGGAAGAAGTCAGGAATCACCGTACTGACTATGTCAGAATAATGAAAACAGAAATAAATGTTAATCCTCAGCTGCCAATAGATCAAAAGGAACCCTATGTTAAGGTAGAAATAAATTCAAAGACAATTCCTTTCCTCGTGGACACTGGAGCCACTAGGTCTGTATTAAATGTTACCTCGGATAGTGAGACACCAGTAGTATCAAAACATAAAATGGTGCAAATGGTGCTTTACATGATAAACTTCTCTTGTAGCAACACACTTCATGCTTCCAAGTGTAACATAATCTTATATTATCCACCTCTATTTTTTACGTTCTGTGTATTGATCAAATGTTCCTGAGAAGGACTACATTGACTATTTTTTGTACAGAACTTTAGAAACTATCTTGTTTTTGTTAGTATTGTTTAAATGTTTTTCAAAAGGACTATATTGAATATTTTTGTACAGAACTTCAGAATCTAGCATGTTTTTGTTACTAAGTTGCATGCTTCCTATATTTAAATGTTTTTTTTTTTTTTTTTTTTTTTTTTAGCATGATGAACTATGTGGAGCTTTTCTCCCCACTGCTCAGCTTGAAAATGGCAATGACTGCCCAGTCGGACTTTCCCGGTTAACAAATGTAAAATAAAAATAAATACATAAATAAAGTAAAGTAAATTAAAGGCAGTGGGAGTAACAAATGCTGTTGTTAAATATCCTGTTTCTGACCCTGTACCCATTTCTTTAGGATCGTATTCTTTCCTTTTGAGTATTACTACACCGGTAAATTTGCTAGGGAGAGACCTGTTATGCAAACTGGGTTGTACTATTTACTGTACACCAGAAGGGGTGTATTTGTATGTTCCAACAGAATCAGAGGGGTAAGATAATTACTAATTGTTATGGCAGCCACAGGAAATCTTGACACCTTTTATTCTGTACTACCTCCATGTATTAGTAATCTTAGCAGAAACTGAGGAACAGCCTGTTGAAGGCATACAGACAGCTGAAAAACTACTGCAGCAGGTACCTGCTAACTTATGGGCTAAACATGCTAATAAAGTAAGTATATTAAGATCTGCAGAACCAATAAAAATAAAATGAAATCCATTTAAACCTCACCCTAGAGTTTCACAGTATCCACTGTGGCCAGAAGCGGAGCAGGGAATCAAACCTGTAACTCAGTCCTTAACACAACAAAAAATATTAGTGCCAGCTAAAAGTCCTTGTAATACTCCTATTCTTCCTGTAAAAAAAAGCCAGGAAAGGATACTTATAGGTTTGTGCAAGATTTGGGGGCTTTAAATAATGCAGTATTACCAACTTTTTCTGTTGTTCCAAATCCAGCAACACTACTGAATTGCATACCACCTGCGGCAAAATATTTTTCTGTGATAGATCTGGATTCAGCATTCTTTTCTATATCTATCCAACCTGAAAGTCAGTTTCTGTTTGCCTTTACTTATAAGGGACAGCAGTATACATGGGCATGGTTACCGCAGGGATACACTGACTCTCCTTCATTATTTTTTCAAATTTTAAGAAAAAAGATTTTGAAGCTGTGACATTTCCAGGTGGATCTGTGTTAGTGCAATATGTAAATGGCTTACTAATAGAATCTGATTCTTTTCAGCAGTGTTAGCTGGATACAATACATATTTTAACTATCCTTGTAGAAAAACAACATAAAATGTCAAGAGAAAGGTTACAGGTATGGTCATTTCAGGCACGTTATCTTGGTCATCTGATATCTCAGAGTATCAGGCAGATGTTACCATCTCGTACTGAGGCAATAGCTAAAGGCCCACATCCAACTACTCAGCATCAACTTAGATCTTTCCTAGGTATGACAAGATATTGCAGTCAGTGGATTTCTAACTATGCAGAAATTGCTAAACCTTTGACAAATCTTTTTTTAAAACAGGATACACCAGAGCCCCTCTCTTGGGATAGTGAAGAGGAAAATTCATTTCAAAATTTAAAGTAAGCTTTAGCTACTGCCCCAGCTTTAGGGTTACCAGATTATGGAAAGACTTTCATTCTGTTTTGTCATGAAAGAAATGAATTTGCTCAGGGAGTGCTTGCACAGAAGCATGGGGACAACTATCATCCATTAACCTATTATAGTACAGCACTTGATTCTGTAGCAAAGGGATTTCTACCATGTTTAAGGGTGATGGCAGCTGCTGCCATTCTAGTCGATCTTGCTCAATCACTGGTGCTTGGGCATGATGTTACAGTAGCTGTCCCTCATTCTGTATCATTTCTCTTAAAATGAAAACTCAACCCCTCTTGCCTGCACATCTAACTAAATATGAACTTACTCTTCTCTGATCCATCAATTTCTCTCGTATTCTGTCATGTTCTCAATCTTGGATCTTTGTTATCTACTGCAGATGGTGAAGAGCATGATTCCATGTGTGTGACTTATTATCTGCTTGACATAACGGTCACTACTATACCAAAAACTGAACTGGACCTATTTGTGGATGGTTCCTGTGGAAGAGATCGAAACTGAAATCTAGTCGCAGGAATATCTGTCTGCATCAATAATGATGTTTTGCTTCAACAAAGAATAGAGGGTGTACATTCTGCCCAGGCAGCTGAGTTAGTGGCTCTACAAAGGGCTTGTGAGTTAGCCAAAGACAAAGTTGCTGATGTCTACACCAACAGTCGCTATGCTTTTGGTGTAGTACATGATTTGGGGCAACTTTGGAAACAGAGAGG
The DNA here is from genome assembly GCF_019279795.1 of Protopterus annectens. Classification (NCBI taxonomy): domain Eukaryota; kingdom Metazoa; phylum Chordata; order Ceratodontiformes; family Protopteridae; genus Protopterus; species Protopterus annectens. The sequence goes on along the minus strand of NC_056748.1, from coordinate 517,715,615 downwards.
ATTATTAACATCAGCAGGAACTAAGATTAAACATTTTTTTTTGGACAATGATCTTTTAAATTCTCTTTTGTTACCTAAAGAATTAGCAGCAGTTAAATACTGTGCCCATCAAAAGGATATAGATAATGTTTTTCAAAGGAAAATAAAAGTTGTAGAAGGACTTTGTGTAAATTTTCATCTGACGTTATTGCGAAAATTTAACAGTGATGATGTGTTTGAATTTAAGAGAGTATCAGCTCTCCAAGCTAAAGCATCACAGGTGGCTTACAGATGGATATTGTAAATCCGTCAATGGGTTATGGTGACATCTGGATGGCCGACTGGTGATGCCTGCCTCCTTGCTACCTCACCTGGCAAGGGCATATCATTTACCAGCCCATGCAGGTAAGACAGGTTTATTTCATCAAATTACACAAAGTTGGTATACCCTTTGAGCCTCCTCTCTGATACTTCAGCATGTTAATAATTGTACAGTATGCCTACAACATAATGTTAGCAAAATCTCAAATGTTAAAACTACATGCTTGCCACCACCTTGGGGACTTTTTGTTAATGTGCAACTGGACTTTGTGCAGATGCCAAAGGTCCTGAATTTATAATTTATATTGGTGGTGGTATGCATGTTTTCTGCATGGGGGAAGACCACCAATGTCATAAGGCAAATTCTGTGGAAGTTGTTAAGAAACTACTTTTTGTATTAATACCTAGATTTGGGGTACCTTATACAGTCAATAGTGATCAGGGAACACATTTTAATAATTTTCTGAACAGAGATTTTTAATACTAAGGTGAGTCTTCACTGTCACAACCATCCACAGTCATCTGGATTAGTAGAGAGGGTCAATATGACCCTTAAAAATAAGATTACAAAGATTTGTGCTGAAACAAACTTTAAATGGCCAGAGGTACTTCCCTTAGTATTAATGAATGTGAGGATCAGCTTGGATCCACTCATCACATTGCGAGAAACGAATCATCTTTGTCAGCAAAGGAAGATCGAAGCACGAAGGACGAACCATCTGCCCCAGTGAGGGGATTAAAAGAGAAAATCAACTCAGACGATAGTCCATGATGAATCCAGTGACAACAGGTACTGTTACTTTGTTTTTGTTACTGTTTTCTCTTATGAAATGGTCAAGAGAAAACAGCTTCCTTTTGGCTCTTTGACAGTATGCTGTGGACTTATATGTGACAAACTATTGGGTGTGTTCACATATGCATCATTCTAAGGCAGGGATTCCCATGATTCCAATCCCTGCATTACAAGTGACATTTGAAAAGGAACTTTGTGACATTAATTTAACTTGGCGTAATGTGACTGACTTTTCAAAGGCTGTGTCTCTTCAGCTTGCAATCACAAATCGTGGAGACAAATGTTATGCCAGAAATGGGACTGTACCAGTGGGAACCAGCAGATGCAATGACACTAGACATGAAAGTATGTTGAAATCTTTATACTTAAAAAGCTATGACTGGGGGTGTGGCATGGGCATGACAGAGGATCGTTACTACATTTGTGCTGATCGTGCCTACCCATGGTTACATACAAACTGGTCTGAATGAAAAAAGATTTTCACGGCCGGACTGCAAAAACTCCATAATTAAATACTTTATTACTTCTTTAAACGCTTAACAATAGAAATATGTTTTTCGCCCCGTTTGGGTACGGGACTTCCTCAGAAACTCATACAATCTAAAAAAATTCTAAGACTGATTTTTATACACAGTTTAAAAAAGCGCGCCAAGTCTCACAATTGCTTTACTTCTTAAAGACATATACATCCTAAAATAAGAGACTGGAAACAATCATTTTCACGTGGACAGCATTACGTATTACTATAATATAAATAAGAATTAATAAATCAAGAATTTTGATATAATATAACCAGCTTTACATATCCCTGCAATCTAATGATATGTGTATATAAACAATTAAAAGTACACAAAGATAAACAAATAAAAGTACACAAAAATAAAAACAAAAAATAATATATATTTTTATATATATATATATATATATTTTATGTTCTATATTTTATATATTATATACTATAATGTTTTATATTTTATGATTGATAACATCACCAAACTTTACAAGTCCCTGTAGTCTGATGATATACATATATATATATATATATGCGTATTTGGAAATAAACATGAATGTATACAACAACATAAACGATATCTGTATGTATATGCAGCTAAAACATACCATATATTGGTTTAATCAAGTTAACATTTAAAACTTTAAAATATGATATGATTAAAATATATATAAAAAATATAAATACATACATAAAAACAAAAATATAAATAAAAATAAAAATAAATTAATAAATAACATAATAAAAATGTATTAATTCATAAATTCATGATTTTTATCATTTTTTAAGAAATGTAATCTTTTATCATATATTATTAAATATTTTAATAAATTTCAAATAATTTATGGAATGTTAGTTTTTAAAATATGTTAGTATTCAAAATGTTGAATGAAATGGAACTATACAATTGTATATACATAAACATATAATTTGTTTATTTTTTGGAAATCATTATATATTATAATGATCACACAAAATATATTTTAATCATATCATATTTTAAAGTTTTAAATGTTAACTTGATTAAACCAATATATGGTATGTTTTAGCTGCATATACATACAGATATCGTTTATGTTGTTGTATACATTCATGTTTATTTCCAAATACGCATATATATATATGTATATCATCAGACTACAGGGACTTGTAAAGTTTGGTGATGTTATCAATCATAAAATATAAAACATTATAGTATATAATATATAAAATATAGAACATAAAATATATATATATATATATATATATATAAATATATATTATTTTTTGTTTTTATTTTTGTGTACTTTTATTTGTTTATCTTTGTGTACTTTTAATTGTTTATATACACATATCATTAGATTGCAGGGATATGTAAAGCTGGTTATATTATATCAAATTTCTTGATTTATTAATTCTTATTTATATTATAGTAATACGTAATGCTGTCCACGTGAAAATGATTGTTTCCAGTCTCTTATTTTAGGATGTATATGTCTTTAAGAAGTAAGGCAATTGTGAGACTTGGCGCGCTTTTTTAAACTGTGTATAAAAATCAGTCTTAGAATTTTTTTAGATTGTATGAGTTTCTGAGGAAGTCCCGTACCCAAACGGGACGAAAAACGTATTTCTATTGTTAAGCGTTTAAAGAAGTAATAAAGTATTTAATTACGGAGTTTTTGCAGTCCAGCCGTGAAAATCTTTTTTCATTCGTTTGGAGAGTACAAGTGTTTTGAAACTGGTCTGAATGTTGTTTTGTGGGATATAATACTCATGCTATTCAACATTTCAAAAACCCTCCATCAGGCAGACTGAGAAATAAGTGGGCAATTCACTGGGCAGAGCAAGTATTTTCAAGTCTTTAATGCTGGGTATGGAGTACAAAAAACAGTGCTTGAAATCACCATGTTTGCTCAAATTATTCAGGAGGTAACAAATCATACTTCACATCAGGATGGCAAATCGAGAAATTACTAAAATTCGAACTGTGGTATTACAAAATCAGCTGGCAGTCAACATAATGCTAGCTGCCAAGAGGGGTCATGTGCCCTAATAGGAAGTCATTGTTGTTCCTATATTAATGACTATCACGATGAAAAAGAAATGTTATCCATTTTCATGGAGCAAAGAACCAAGGACCTGAACAGTACAGCTAAACAGTGGACACTTTTTGGATGGTTGGGCAGTGCATTTGGTAACCTTGGAAGCAGTATATTACAAGGTATCATTGCAATAATTGGTATTATAACTTTGGAAGCAGTATATTACAAGGTATCATTGTAATAATTGGTTCATAGGTTCATAGGCTGATACTAGGCTATCTGCCCTAGGGCATTTACAATCCTAGCCAAAGTGTGTTTGGCTTTTGCCACCCTCTTAGATTTTTCAACTGTGCCTCTGTATAGTAGGTCACAGAAGATAGCCCTTTTAAGGTTAGTTTACTATGCCTCTGTCTAATAGGGACACAGAAGAGATCCACGGGGTAAACCTACGATCTCCCATCCACTCATCAAGATTTCTCTTGAAGAGGGTCATTGAGGGGCTCTGCCTAACATGGACTGGGATTTTATTCCAGAGTGAGGGAAGCCTCTGGGATATGAATCTGTCCCTTCAGCATGTCCTATTTATTTCTGTGCTGAGGTTTAAGTCTCTGGAGCGTGTATCTCTAAGGGATTTGGATTTCCTGAGGTGGAGCATGTCCATTAAATCTGGGTTGGACATGGCTTTATACGTCAGGCACAGATCGCCTCTGAGTAGGCGATAAGCAACTGAGTAGAGCTGGAGTTTCTTTAGCCTAACTGCGTAGGGCATCTGTTTGAGCCCCTTAATCCTCTTGGTGAGGTACTTTTGGGGTCTTTCCAGTTGCTGCAGGTGTCGGGTAAGGTACATCCCAAATGGGGCATTGTACTCAATTATGGGCCTGATGGGTGATGAGTAGAAGGGCACAATGACCTCTCTTGATCTCGATGTGAACCCTTTCTTGATGAGGTGGGATGTATAGAAGGTCTTTCTAACCACTTTGGCAATGTGATTGTCAAAGGAGAGATTGCTATCTACTTGGGTCCCCAAATCCCTAATTACTTCTTCCATACTTAATGGTTTTCCACCTATGTGGTAGTTTGTGGGCACTTTGTTTTTCCCAAAGGGGATGACTATGCACTTTTTGGCATTTAGCTTTAGGCCATGGCTCTGGCACCAGTTATCCGTCTCTGTGAGACCCTTTTGAAGGATGCTTGTGTCAGTCGGCAAGTCGATTATGGCACCCAGTTTGCAGTCATCTGCAAACTTGGTCAGCCATAGTCCTCCCATGTTAGCCTGTACTTCCAGGAAATATATACCAAACAGGAGAGGTCCCAGGACTGAGCCTTGTGGGATGCCACTTGTAACTGGTTCAGAGTCTGACATGGCACCTGCAATTCTGACCATGTGCGTTCTATCCCTGAGCCAGTTTGCAACCAATCTTGTGACATAGGGGTTGATATTTAAGCTGGTGACCTTATTTATGATGCCCGAATGGGGTATTGTGTCAAAGGCTTTTGCAAGGTCCAGGTAGGCTGTGTGGACTACCTTCCCTTCATCTATTGCCTTGGTGACTGTTTCAAAAAAGTTGACCAGGTTCAAGAGGAAAGATCTGCCCTTAACAAAGCCAAATTGGGTGGGATCCAGTGTTTGGAGGTTCCCAATGTCTTTGTTTATGAGTTCCATGATGATACGCTCCATAGCTTTGCAGACCAGGCTAGTCAGGCTTATAGGGCGATAGTTGCCGGGGGCCATTGTGGCACCATCTTAGTGGAGTGGGACCACTGTTGCTGTACGCCATTCCTTCAGTATATATCCTGTAGTGAGGCTGAGATTGAACAGTGACTTTATATGAGGGTTCAGTTCTTCTTGAAGCTCATGTAAGATGCAGCCCGGGACACCGTCCGGTCCCATTGATGCTGTGTTTTTTGCTTTGGAGAGGGTAGCTCTCACCTGTGCATCTGTGATGTCAGGGAGGCTACACTCTGTTGGGATAGACATTTGATCTTTTGGGGGGAGGGGGGAGAAGTTTGCACTGAATCTGTCTGCCAGGATGTTGGCAATGTCTGTGGGTTCAGTGTATTTTTTGTCATTTTGCACTAACTCAGAGCATATCTGGGAGTTGCCACTCAGGTTTCTGACATAACTGAAGAAGGCCTTGTGATTATCTTTAGCGTCTTGTACAATTTTTCTTTCGAAGCTGGCCTTGGATGATTTTATGAGGGATTGTAGTTTCTTGCTAGTACAGATCAGAGATGCTTTCCCTTTTTGGGATTTTGCTCTATCATGTAGTAGCTTCTTCCTTCTGTTGTATAGCTTGTTTATGGCTGGGGTCCACCAGACAGGTCTCCTGCCCTTGGAGGAGTGAGTCTTGGTTTTATTTGGGATAGCACAATCCATGCATTCCTGTAGGTGTCCATAGAATGTGTTTGTAAAGGATTCTGCGGTTTGGGCCGTATTTTCCACTGGCCCGGGGGCTTTGAAGGATTCCACTTCAGTTTTGAGAAGTGTGAAGTTTGCTTTTGAGAAGTTCTTCATCGTGATTTCCTTGGCTGGGGGTGGGGACGGGATGAGGATGTCCAGTGAGATTAATTTATGGTCAGATCTTACCAATGAGGGGTATACCTCTGGTGTGGAACAATGAGTCCCCATGTTGGTGAAGATCAGTTCCAATATGTTTTTCCCTCTTGTGGGAATGGTGACCAGTTGTTCCATGGCATTTGAGTTTATAAATTCTAGGAACCATTGGGCGAGGGTGTTGGGGCTTGAATAGTGCTCCCAATCTATGTTTGGGTAGTTGAAGTCACCCATTATGATGGTGTTTGGAAAGACCTTCATATTTCCCAGGGTTCTCAGGAAAGCCGAGTGGGGTTCCTGAGTTTGGGAGGGTGGTCTGTAGCAGGCTACAAACTGAAAGGCAGTTTTGCTCACTGTTAGTTGCACATGGATGGTCTCCGCTGCTTCGTGCAGTGCCACTAACCTGGAGGTGTGGGTATCTTTGATGAATATGGATACTCCCCCTCCTTTTGTGGTTTGGTCTGAGTTTTGGGGCCGAAAAGCATGGTATGAGGTATAACCTGGTAGTGCTGGGGTGCTCTCGGGAGCCTTGAACCAGGTTTCTGTTACTGCACAGATATCAATATTCTCCATACTGAGGAGAGCCTCGAGTGCGTGCATCTTGAGGTTTAGACTTCTGGCATTGAGCAGCATTACCCTTAGTTTCTTTTTCCTTGTGTTGTCTATGGATGTGGGTTTGTCTTTTGAGCCTTGCCTAAAAAAGGCACTACAGGGGTGGCAAGAGCCTTAGCCAGTATTCAAAAGCCCAGGAGTGACAGGTGCAAGCCGTCCCTAGTGAAGCAACGTGGCTTGTCGAGCATGCCATCCCAGGCTGACAGATACTGGATCCCCTTTGAATGACACCAATACTTTAGCCAATTGTTAAAATTGATCATTTTGTCTTTATACTGTGGCATCATTCTTGGTGAGGGTAAGATGCTACTCAAGGTCAGGGTCATACCGGCCTGGGCTACATGATCAGAGAGCTCCTCTATGTCTCTTTTCATGTAGTCCAGGGAGGTACGTCTCAGGTCATTCACACCAGCATGGACAATGACGGAGTCATATTTGTACTTGCTTTGGAGTGACCTGAGTGCTTGCGTTATGTGGCGGATCCTGGCACCCGACAGGCAGCTTACAGTGACTTTCTCCTTGTTCAGCCTGGTGAGTGGGACATCAGTGTGTCTGACAATAGAGTCACCTATTACCAGTGTATTAGGTGTGTTGTTTAGCCTTAAGGGCTGTGACTATTTGGCACACTGACTTTGTGAACTATGTGATACGTGGTATTGTTGTGGGGTAGCGGTTGCTTGGATGTCTGCTTTGGATGTCTCTGCTGCTTAGGCAGATTTTTATTTAGAGCCTCTGAGTATGTTTTTGTGTGTTTATGTGTTTGGTTTGCTGTTGCTATAGGTCTATGTGAGACTGGATTTGTGGTGTGTGTGGTTACATTCTCCTCCTGATTGACTGTGCCATTCATGGGTTGAGAGAGCTCAGCCTTCAGTTTGGCTATATAGTTGCATCTCTCACATATATTTGAGTTTGTTGATATTATTCTTTTTGTTGTTTTAATATTTTCTATTCTAAAGGCTGTGATTAAAAAATACTTAATGTCACCTGCATGTGCAATACCACTTATAAAATCATCTAATGATGAACAAATTATTGAAGATAATGAATATTATGATGCTAAAGCATATTTTATCAAATTAAGAAGAATCACAATATAATTGTGGATGAGACTTATAGTGTCAGAGGGAGGACTGTTATGGAAGGTTATTATGTCTCATGTTTATTTTTCACAAAATGCATATTACCTTGTAGTTTCTTCACAAATGAGTCAAATAAAATGCTTATAATATGTTTACGTCCAAAGAAAAATGAAAAACAGATGCAATAATTATGCAAGATATAGTTTCACATAAAAAGTAGCTTTATATTTCAAATGTCTTACAATTGCATTCTCTCTGTTCATACTGAGAGAGAGTTAAAGGCAATGTAAGTGCTGAAGGTGTTAAGGGATGTTATGTTTAAAAGTATGAGGTATCCTATCCGTAGAAACCAGATTACTCAGCAGTACGCTCTGGCCTTCTCAGGCTGGGGGATGAGTCTTTGCAAGGATGCCTGTGAGATAGTGTGTAATGGTACCAAATGTTACAAAGTTGCAGGCAAATAAATCTTAAGTACAGGTGGTCTATGTTTTAAAAATGCATATTTCTCATGTGCTTGCATGAAGCTCTAAGCGAGGATCATGAGGACATAAAACAATTAAAAATGTTATTATTTGTTAAAAGCGATGTAACATCAAGAGTTCTGCATGCATGAAATTGATAAGAAAAAATATAAAATTGAGGGTTTCCTTTATTCTTTGAGAATGATCTGAAAATTTAAGTAGGCAGTCTCCCAGCTCTGTTTATGGAATAAGCAAGTACTTTGCACATTCTCAACCGTTATTCTTGAAGCAAGGCTAAAACGTAAAACTCTTTGTTATTTATTTATGAGCTTTAACATGATCAAGGAATGTATATGGATTTGTATAAATGTTCTGAGACAGTTATTTTGCTTATATAAAACAAAATAATTTTGAGTGATTAGATTTATTGCAGAAGTTTATTAATACGCCAACAAACTCTAATAGAAAATTAGGAGCAAAGAGGTTGTATAGGGAGGAATTAGAGGATGAGTTAACATACAGAACAGTTATATTTTAATTATTTTTAACTCAGTAAGTAAGCTGGCCCAGAAGCTTTTTTTGCCACACCTTGAGTCCTAAGTACAAGTATTTTGGGGATGTGGGAGAAGACCCATGCAAATACACATAGAACAAGCAGGCACTACTCATCTGGTGAGTTATGACAACTGAATCCTAAACCTCTGGCTCAACGATGTTAACAGTAAGCAACCATGCTATTAACGTTGTACAGCACAGAGAGATGGAAGTCAGACAATAATAATGAGAGAAGGATTTATGAGGGGTGAAAGCTGTAAATGAATCATGGTAAGGTGGGGAAAAAGGAAATAATGGATAAGAAACAGTGCCATAAAATAAATAGAAAATGACTAGCAGTAATACAAAAGGAAGTGACATCAAGTGATAGAACAACAGGCAGAGGGAGATAGGCTCATGGAGGATTATATAAGCAGGATGTGCAAGAAATAGCCCTGTGCAGGAAAGTGAAATCTTTAATCTAGCCAAATAGTAGTATCTAAAATCAAAGCAGGGGGAGATAAAGTAAAAGAAGAAAAAAAGTATTCAGGAGAGAAATACTGAAGTAAGAGGGTTTAATTGGGTAAAGAGACAACAGGCAACAAGAGCAAGGGTAGTGAAATAAAGCACTCTTGTAGTGGTATAAAGCACTCTCGTAGTGGTATAAAGCACTCCCGTAGTGTTATAAAGCACTCTCATAGTGGTATAAAGCACTCTCGTAGTGGTATAAAGCACTTTCTTTTAGACATAAAAGGCAATAGTTAAATAGAAAACATTTTTCTATAGGGTCCTAGAGCAGAGTTATTGTTTTATAAGGGTATTGTGTGAAGAACAGGGTCACAGAAGAAAAAGAAGATGAGAGGTGGGGAAAATAAATGAAGAAGGAGGGGGAAAATTCCAGTTTGTTCCCTTCACATCAGGCACCATTATTAAGATAATCAACCTGATCAAGGCATATCCCATGATGATTGCAACTAACAGCATTACCAACACTAAAATCTTCTATCATGGCTGACTCTGTAATTACTGTACAACAAATTGTTCTTACCACTGTTGTGAGGATTGAATGACAAAACACACCTTAACCTGGTCAAAGCTTTTGAAACAATTCCCCATTAAAGCATAGTAGAAACGCAACATAAACTGGGAATAAACCATTATGTCCCCCACTGAACTGAAAACTGACTCATAGGTAGGATGCAGGAAATCTAAATATGGGAAGTAACCTCCACAAAGAAACCAGTCATCAGTGGAGTCCCCCCAGGGTTCTGTGCTGGGACCGCTTGTATTTGGCATCAATTCTGCAAAAGTAAAAGCCAATACCAAAGGGCACTGGCTGACTAAGTTGGAAGATGACTGCAAGCTAGGAGCAGTCATTGAATCCACAAATGACTTAGCTATCCTACAGGAAGGTTTGCCCACAATAAATAACTGGTGCCAAAATCATTGACTAAAATTAAAAGTCAAAATATACATTACTGTATCCTTTGAAAAGTCATCTATCCCAGAGAACTACCATATTAACAATATGCCACTAAGATCTGACCCAGTTGTTTTGGATTTGGGAACGTATATGGACAGTGACCTAACTTTTGACCAACATGTGTCCATTTTTGTAAGAAAGTTCTTCAATATTGCAGAGTTTATAAACAAAGGAATTGTGTTTAAATCTAGGGGTGTCATTGTCCACCTTAACTCAGCCCTCATTAGGTCAGTCATTGCATATAATGCCCTCTTTGGTATGTATCTGTCTAGACACATGCAACAACTGGAATGCCCACAGAGATACCTTACAAAAAGGATACAAGGTCTAAACAACATGTCCTACATGGACTGACTCAAAGCCCTGTTACTATACTCAGTATATTACAGACTGCTAAGAGGCAACTTGTGTTTGGCATACAAGGCATCCTTGTAGGATAGAGTGCATGTGTGTAACTTTAAGATGCATTTCCATATGTAGGCATGTGCATATAAATAGTGAGCACATGCAGGCAGCAGTGCCATTTTGACAGAACAGCCAGTGTGTTAACATGTACAAGTGTAGTAGTCAGTCTGTTTATAAGTTTATTTAAGTTTAAGCTACTAGGCCTCAGTCCTGATGTGTTTGTGTGTAATAAAGCTGCTTGATCTGAACCCACAACTGTTCGTTTGTTTTATCCTGACAGGATGGGCAACATGGTGTCAGAACCGGAATTGAGAGTGCAACTTCTTCAAGTCATGAGTTGCAGAGTTGGCAGTGAAGGTATATTTAGCAGGTTGAGTGATGTAGTGCTCAAACTATCAAAAAGGGCCAGAAACAAACTTCAGGTAACCAAAACTTGCACAGATGATTTATTTTGCAAAGAAAATGAAACAGAGCATTTGTAAGGCACAAAACACATTATTAATCAAACGAGTGGTATAAAATGCATTATTACTCAAACAAATGGCACAACATGCATTATTAATTAAACAAAGTGTTTGAAAACACAATATTTGATAAAAACTATCAAAAATATTCATATGGGGCTGAGAATTACCTCCGGTTTGCATAACGAACATGTTTAAAGTAAAATGAGCACAAGAAAGTACAGTGAGCATAATAAGAGGTTAAATGGGCATAATAAGTACAATAAAAGGGCAAAACAAGCTTAAAGAGCAAGGCGACTGCATGTTTTTTAGTAAAAGACTGTGTTTGGAACAAACTAATATTTTGCATTGACTGAAGCCATTCATAGGATAACTTGAGCTGTTTGAAGTAGCTCAGACTGTTTGCAGAGTGTGTGCTTTATTATGGTGTAATTATTTCAGTTTGCTGTGTGCAAAGTGCAATTATTTTGCAAAGTACAGTCAAAGTATAGTCATTTCAAAAAAGTTTTTTGTGCTCTGTACATTTATTCAAGGAGTGTCGTCATTTCAAAGTGTTTCTTACACTATATAGAGTTGTTTCGCAAAGTACAGCCATTTTGAAAGGGTCTTGTGCTGTATACAGTTTATTTGCAAAGTGCATTCATTTCAAAGTATTTCTTAATCTGAGCTTCTTCTGCTGTGTATAGTTTGTTTACAAAGTACAGTCATTTCAAAGTATTTCTTACACTGATAAGGAGTGATTTTGCAAAGTACAGTGATTTTTAAAGTGTTCTTGTGCTACTGAGACTTATTTGGCAAAGTGCAGTTATTTCAAAGTGCCTGTTGTGCTATTGGAGATAATTACAGCTTCTGGCATATATTTATGTGTGTATGTCCATACATAATTCCAAGCACCTTCACTACAGTGTGTTGATATGGCAAAGGCATTTTGCAGACCCAGTCAACTTGTGTTTGATCATAATATTGAAGAGAATTGGAGACTGAGCAGGAATATGATATTTTCATACAAGCAACTTTGTCTGACAAAGATGCACATACAGGGGCATTCATTTTGCTTAATTGCTTAACTTAGCTGGGTTAGAGGCCATTGAAAGACAGCGTTCATTTGTGTATGCACCAGCAGTATATGTAGAAGGGGAAAACATATTGTTGTACTGGCTGAATCAAGGGGGACCCTGAGTGCTTGAAACATAAATTTAGAGAAATGTGTAACACCAAAGAAATATTACATTACAGAAGCACCTATTTAATACAAGAGATAAAAATCCAGGTGAAACTTTTGCAGCTTATCTCACTGAATGATGACCTTGCACTGGCCCAATAATCAAGGAGCCTCAATCCTCACCACTGGTAACAGTGATGGATGTACAATGGGAGGATGACAAGTACACATACAGTAAAGTACAATTTCCTTTAAGAGCACACAGAGATCACAGTCAGTCTGGGGCTGTTTTTTCCCTCTTTCTCCAGATCCCCAGTAAGACTCCCACTGGCACAGCTATAGGGTTAAGATCTCAGCTGAGGGGGAAAGCCAAGACCTACAGCACCCTCTCTGTCCAACCAGTGCATTTCCCTGCCAAGTAGCTGACACACACCCACACACACTTTGAGATTTGATTTATATAGAAACACACACACCTGGAGAAGGCTGGCACAGGTTTACTAACTATGCCCCCTTATGCCCAGACTATAAGGTAGTTATTACTGCCACCAACCCCTACTTATCAGCTACTATAAAGGCCCTTACAAAGGGTGACCAGTCCTACTGTGTAATGTTACTATTATCCAAATGGTAAGTGTGACCAAGACCAAGACTATTTAAGAGTGGCCTGAACAGTGTCACCAAATACATATGCAAGTACTCTAAGAGCTTAAATATGTCTCACAAATATCAGCCACAAAGATAGGTTTAAATATATTTAATAATAAATAATAAAATAATAAGACAATAATCAAACAACACAGTATCTACCGAGTTCAGAATAACAGCAAATCTTTTAAAACAACATTGCAGGACAGTCTCAAATAAATACAGAAAATGCCTAAACTAATCTTTACTATATTTCTATCTATATCGAAGAGAAATTACTGTACCCTAGACTTACTTACAGAGCAACACAGAGGCAGACGTGCTGAATGGATGTTTCTAGGTCCAAGACAAGATACAAAATGCCCAGTCTCTCTCTCTGAGAGTGTTCTTAAATTAATATCACATATTACTGCTATGTTAGCCTGGATAACATCACTCTTTGTCACCTGGCTTCAGTTTCCAGGCTAACAGATACTTAACATCATTTTACATTTCTGTGAGAAAAATATATATCTCTCAGATGTTTGCTCAGAACTGGAAGTCATAAAACAATTAAATACTTTTACATTTGACACCTAGTAATTATTTCTGTTTCAAGACAATAGGTAAACCTCTAGCTCTAGACATTGTGTCTGTGCTGAGCTGAAACTGAGAACAGAATTACAAAACACTTGGATTTCAACTTATTTTTTTGACGTTTTGCAAGCTAACTCTGTATGTTCCAGCTTCTACTGTTAAAACATACATTTGCACAGGTATATAGTTTATATACATTTCTGTTCTTTTCCAGTAGGGTACACTGTGGTTACATTCTTGAAGCTCAGTACATAATATACAGTTCTGTATAAATCATAGCAATATTCACAAATGAAATAGAATTATCTACAAATTTCCAGCTAGCTGGGCTGGCAGCATCACTCACTGACTTGAGAAATAAGGCTAAAATGTGCAGTTTTGGTGATAAGTTAATAAAGGACAGGCTTTTATGTGATGTTAATAGTGGTGCCGTGAGAAAGATTTTGCTTTATGACATGTGATTTAATGTTGAGCAAAGCTATAGAGATTTGTCAAATCCATGAACTCACAGAAAAGCAGAAAAGTATGCTTACAAGTGATAAGAGCTTAGTTTCAGTAGACTCTAGAGTAAGTGTAGACAGCATGCAACATGTGGCAAGCAGAAGCAGGCCTAAGCACATGGCAGCTACAGCCCATATGGGTTCCTCTGGGAGATCTTGTAACTTTCTAGCAAGTTCCAAGACTAGCTCAGCAAAATGGACATGCTCAGTACAGTATAAGGGTGAGTCAGCAAAACCCAAGTCAAGTCCTATTGTTAACTGTCACAATTCTGGTGTAAATCATGAGTCTAAAAGAGAGAAGTGCTTAGCATTTGATCAGCAATGTTACAAATGTAAAAAATGGAACCACTTCCAAAAGTTTTGTAAATCAAGTAAGTCTCACACAGTTGTAAAGAAAGATCACACAAAGGAGCAAGTTGATCAAGTAGAGCCGAAGCAGACAGCTTTCTATGTAGATGGTGTATCAGTGCTTGAAAGAGATGTTGCAGTGAATTTATTAACAAGAGGTAAAGTGTTTTGGAAAATTCACAGAGCTTAAAGTAGGCACTGGTTGAAAGAGTAACATTATATCTACAGACACATTTGCTGAAGTGAGAACTAACAAACAATTCAATGTAACCAGTAGTGCGAGACTTGTAGCTTATGGAGGTGAAGAAATTCAAACCAAAGGTTCAGTGATGCTTTCATGTTATTTGGCTGAGAGCTGTTACAACTTGTTATTCTATGTAGTTCAAAGACCAGTGTAATCTTTATTGGGTCTCAAAGATAATTTAAAAATGAATCTGCTTTCTTTTGCTAAAGAAGTCCATCATGTAAGTGCATTTTTCGAGTTCTAATTTTTCTGAAGCTATTTTCTCAGAGTATGCTGATGTTTTTGATGACAAGTTAGGCAAACTTTCAGTTGTGTATTCCATGAAGTTAGACCCAGAGGTCACTCCCATCATAAGACTAGCAAGAAGAGTTCTGACAGCTATGCAGGATAAAGTTAAGACTCAGTTGGATAAAATGATGCAGCAAGGTGTGATTTGTCCAGTCACAGAACCAACTGAATTGGTGTGATCCAGGGTTGTAGCTCACAAAAAAGGCTCAGATGAAATCAGACAATGTATTGACCCAAGAGATCTGAAGAATGCATTAAAGAGGCCGTATCATCCAATGGGTACAGTTGAAGATGTAGCCTTACTACCAAATTCCACTGTTTTCCTTGTCTTGGATGCAAAGAGTTCATTTTGGCAAGTGATGCCTGATCACAAATCTTCATTTCTAACTACTTTTGGTACTCTGGCAGATACAGACCGGTAAGGATGCCATTTGGAACAAATTCTGCAAGTGAAGCCTTTCAGCATGCAGTAGAACAAATTTTTCGGGTTATCCTTGTGCCATAAAAGTAGATGATTTATTGGTTGGTGGCAATGGTGAAGCAGAGCATGACAGAAACCTCAAGAAAGTCCTAGACAGAGCATGTGAAGTAAACTTGAAGCTGAATCCTCTGAAGTGCAAATTTAGACTTCCAGAAGTTACATATGTAGGTCATTTGTTCATAAGTACAGGCTTGAGACCAGACCTGACCAAGCAAGCAGCTATTCTTGAGATGTCAGCACCAGATAATGTAAAGCTCTACAATGTTTTCTAGGGGTGGTCAATTATTTAGGCAAGTTTATACCAGACTTCAGTAAGTTGACAACACCTTTAAGAGAGCGAATGCACACAAATGTTGCATGGTCATGGTTGGAACAGCACCAGAAGGCATTTGAAGACATTAAGCACACAATTGCCACCCCACCTACTTTAAGATACTATGATGTGAACAAACCAGTTACTCTTTCCTGTGATGCTTCACATTTGGTCTTGGTGCAGTTATACTTCAAGAGGGCAGACCGGTAGCCTATACATCTAAAACACGAACCCAAACTAAGTTGCAGTATGCTCAGATTGAGAAGGAGCTTTTGGCAATAGTGTTTTTATGTTCTAAGTTTCATGATTATATTTCTGGTCAAGCTATTCAGATTGAAACTGACCATCAAACTCTAGTTACTATTCTAAAGAAGCCTGTGCATTCAACTCCAGCAAGATTACAAAGTATGATTCTCAAATTGCAAAAGTACAGTTTCAAAATGGTCTACCTGAAAGGCAGTTTGCTCTATCTGGATGATACCTTATCCAGATTGCCCAGAAATACGACAGAACAGCTTGACACAGAGAATTTTGACTTTGATGTGATGTCAGTGCATAATTTTTCTACTACTAGACTTGAGTTGAGAGATCACACTTAGACTGATCCAATTTTGCAGAAGCTCAACCACTACATTAATATTGGATGGCCGTCAAAGCAATCTAGTGTATGAGCTGAAGTGCAAACCTATTTTCCTTACAGAGATGAATTGTTAATGGAAGATGGCATTATTTTCAAAGGTCCTAAAATTGTTGTTTCTGCTTCCTTATAACAAGAATATATCCAGATTTTCCATTGTGGTCACCCAGGATCCGCATACACTAAGAGAAGAGTGAGAGAATTTGTATTTTTGCCTTCATTACCAAAAGGCATTGATAAAGTCCTTTCTTCTTGTTCAGTACGCAATTATACTAGACCGCATTTGCAAAGAGAACACTTCAGCTAAGTCCACTTCCTGAACTACCTTCATCTAGAATTGCAGCTGAAATATTTCAGTAGAACAATCACCACTACTTGGTTTGGTAGATTCTTATTTGAATTGGTTTGAGATTGATCTACTACCTAACCTAACATACACTGCTGTTATTACTAAGTTGAAATTTCATTTCTCAGTTCATGGTAGTCCACACAAAGTTCTTTCTGACAATGGTGCTCAATTTACTAGCCAGTTGTTTCAAAAATTTGCAAAAGAATGAGTCTTTGTACATGTCACTAGTAGTCCTGAATATCCTCAGTCAAATGGTCTAGGTGAACGTGCAGTACAGAGTGCAAAGCAGTTACTTGAAAGGTCAAAGCATGACAGTACTGATGAGTCCTTGAATTTGCTTAATTTCAGAAACATACCCCGTGATGATATTCTTGGCTCACCTGCTCAAAGACTATTTTCCAGGCAAACTAGAACTACACTACCCATTACTTCCAGTTTATTGAAGCCTAAACCTAAGAACAATAAAACCATCAATACTCATTTGGTTAAGAAGAGTAATATCCAGAAATCTAGTAACAACAGATTGTGCAGATTACTTCCTCCGTTGAGGGAAGGAGAGATGGTACGAATCCAGACAACAAAAGGTTTTGATCAACCTGGACAGATTTACAGGCATCTGTTCTGAGTTAAGATCCTACGTGGTAGATTCCGAGGGTGTGGAATATAGGAAGAACTGCAGACATATTCTTCCTGTACCATAATCATCATCACCATCACAAGATTGTTTCTGTGATGCAGACTTCAAATCCAAGAGTGAATCAGACACTGTTTCCATACCAGAATGTGTTCAAAATCCTGACTCCATTCCAGAAAATGTTCCAGACACTTCACAGGTTTAAAAATTTTGCAGAGACAGTTCCAGTTGCTAAATCTAATTCCTAATTTTATGCCACAAGATATGGACGAGTATCAAAGCCTAGTGTGAAATACACAGCAACGTGGACTTGATTGTATATATGTATATATATATATATATGGATCTCCTACTATTCACTGAAACACATTTCACAGTGCACTTTTCACCGAAAGCTCATTTCACCGAAAACACAATTCACAGAAACACATTTCACCGAAAGTTGTAGATGGCCTTTTCCCCACTGTAGTACAACCCTGGAGTTAGTATATATAGTAAGGGGGGGGGGTATTTTGAATTATATACATGCATACATGTAATTGCAATATATTACTGTTCTCTGACAATGATATATACATAAAATATGTGGGGGGCGGTGCTCCCCACACCCCCCCCTTACTATATATACTAACTCCAGGGTCACACTACAGTGGGGAAAAGGCCATCTACAACTTTCGGTGAAATGTGCTTCTGTGAATTGTGTTTTTGGTGAAATGAGCTTTCTGTGAAAAGTGCACTCTAATTTGATTTTCAGTGAAATGTGCTTTCGATGAATAGTAGTAGATCCATAGATATATATATATATATATATATATATATATATCTGTGTGTGTGTGTGTGTGTGTGTGTGTGTGCTTAGTATTGTGTAATGCATGACAAAGAATTACCTGTGATTTCTGCATGCTAAATAGACTCATAGCATTGTATGATCTATTTCTCAAAGAGCGAGGATGTAGATCAGAGTGCAAGTGATCTGTGCTGCATCTTTAAGAAGCACGTCAAGGCTGTACGTGCGCGTATAAATTCCAGACAAGTGCAATCCCTAGTGCCATTTTGTAAGAGCGGCCAGAGTGACAGCATGCATGATCGCAGTTCTTAGTATGTATATAAGTTACTTAAGTTAAAGTCAGTAAACTTCTATAGTGATGTGTTTGTATAAAATAAAGCTGCTTGAACAGAACCCATGAAGACTCTTCTATTGTGTCCAAAGTAGGAAAGCAACACCACAGAACAGCTTGGTGCAGAGAATTTTGACTTTGATGTCTTGGAAGTGCATAATTTTTCTACCACAAGACTTGATGAGTTAAGAGATCATACAAAGACTGATCCAATTTTGCAAAAGCTCTACCACTTCATCAATGTTGGATGGCTGTCAAAACAATCTTGTGTACTGCCAGAAGTACAATCTTATTTTCCATACAGAGATGGGTTGCTGATGGAGGATGGTATCATTTTCAAAGGTCCACAAGTTATTGTTCCAATGTCCTTACAACATGAATACATTCAGATTTTGAGTTGTGGCCACCCAGGTTCCGAAGCTACCAAAGAAGGGTGAGACAACTAGTATTTTGGCCTTCTGTGTCAAAGGACATTGATAAAGTGCTTTCATTTTGTTCAGTATGCAATAGTACTAAACTGCATTTGCAAAAAGAACCATTTCAGCTAAGCCAGATTCTTGAACTACCATGGTCAACAGTAGCCACTGACATATTTGAGTGGAACAATCAGCATTACTTGGTGTTGGTAGACTCTTATTCAAACTGGTTTGACATCGATTTGCTACCTAACCTAATGTCCAGTGCTGTTATTACTAAGTTGAAACATCATTTCTCAGTCCATGGTAGTACACACAAAGTTATTTCTGACAACGGTACCCAGTTTACCAGTCAATTGATTCAGAAATTTGCAAAAGAGTGGGACTTTATCCGGAATACCCACAGTCAAGCAGCCTTGCTGAACTTGCGGGTTTATATCACGTTATCGAAAGATGAAAATAGCGAACGCTGTTTCATCGGCCCCAAAACATCTAAACATGAAAATATTGAACATTCAGAACAGCAAATTTTTTCCCATGTAAAAAATTTGCTGCTCCAAAACACATACACACAACACAAGCACGTCAAACAAACAGCAACCACACACATACACTTAAATTCCTACATCTAACGCTACACTAAACTAAACATACACTACTATCTACTCACTTACCTTAACCCAAACCCGAACCCTAAGGTCCGTCACTATTGCACACTCACCTAACATGTGCCCTAACCCTAACTCACTTAAACCGCCCCTAACCCTAAAGCCTGTCACTATCGCACACATGCCTAACCCGTGCCCTAACCCTAACTCATTTAACCCGTCCCTAATCCTAACGTACAAACAATCGCACACTTACCTAAACCTAACCCGTAACTTTCCACCACAGTGCTAAGAATAGCGAAGCCACAGAAACAGCCAACCGAATTTTTTCCCGAGGAAAGAATTAGCTGTTCTGCAGCTTCACTATTCTTAACGTTCACTGAATAGTGTTCGATATCAGAACATTCAAAGTTTTAATACTCTGATGTTATGATATAGACCCAAACTTGCAATATAGAGTGCAAAGCAATTATTAGAGAGGTCAAAGCATGACAATACTGATATCTTCTTGAATTTACTTAATCTCAGAAATATACCCTGTGACAACTTACTAGGCTCGCCTGCTCAGAGACTTCTATCTAGGCAAATCAGAACAACCTTGCCTATCAGTTCTAGTTTGTTGGTGCTTAATGCTAAAAACAACAGAGGAATCAAATCTTTAAGAGGCATTCCTCTCAGAAGTCCAGCTATGATAAGACAAGCAGATTTCTTTGTCTGTTAAATGAAGGACAAACAGTGAGGATGCAAATGGTAAAAGGCTTTGATTGAATTGATCAAGTGAGAGGCATATGTGCCGAGCCGAGATCCTACTTAGTGGAATCTGAGAGTATAGAATACAGGAGAAACTGCAGGCATCTTCTTCTGGTGTCTGAAATGATATCGCAGCATTGTACCTGTGATACAGACTCTAGATCTCAGAGCAATCCTGACAATGTTCATACTGAAGAACGTCTCAGTATCTATTCCCATTCCTGATGATGTCTCAGATGTACCCAAAGTTGAACATTCCTTGAAGACAGTCCCCGTTGCTAGATCCACTTCTGATTTTTGTTACATGATCAGATCATATTTCTAGACCTAGTATAAAATACACAGCACCCTGGACATGATTGTTTTATATGTGTCTCATTTTGTATGATTGCATGTTAAAGAATTAGTTCTGTGTAATTGCATATCATTGAGTACTGTCATTTAGTATATGAGCTGTTTCTCAAATAGGAAGGATGTAGATCAGAGCATGTGTATGTACCTTTAAGAAGCATTTCAGATGTAGGAACGTGCATATAAATAGTGAGCATGTGCAGGCAGCAGTGCCATTTTGAAAGCACAGCCAGAGAGTTAACATGTACAAGTGTAGTAGTCAGTCTGTTTATAAGTTTATTTAAGTTTAAGTTACAAAGCCTCAGTCCTGATGTGTTTGTGTGTAATAAAGCTGCTTGAACTGAACCCACAGCTGTTCATCTATTTTATCCTGACCTGATGAGCAACAATCCTCTAACCCAATATTGATAGATTTATTGCACATCAGCAAGTCAAATGGCATCAGAAATACTCGATGTAGGGATCTAAACCTCTTCTGCAACATCAACAGAATGGTTTGGAGGAACAGGTATATCTCACTGAGGTTACTGCTGCTTTGTAACAGACTCCTAATCCACACAAAACAAACGTCATCCCTATCCAAATTGAAGTGCAATTTAGATCTATGCATGGAAAACAGAAAATTTACCTCAGGACTTCCGCCTGTAATACTAGTGGACAGAGACAGCTCCAAAATGCATTATCCCATGCCATGCGTACCCTCAAATTATCTACAATATCATCGCAGTTATTCTCATTAGGTGTAATATATGATTATTGACCATGGGATAGGTGATGCCAATATCTAACCAAATGGGGCAGGTTAATTTGAACACAAAAAAGGAAATTAGCTAGGCTTAAAATGGCCCACAAGGGCAGCTTGTCTAGTACTTACCTATGAACCTATGTAATGAGGTGGGGGGTGGTAAGAAGGATGCAGACTTGGATAATAGGGTATCTGTCCTCTGTCATTTCATAGGCTGAGTCTGGAAAGAATGTAATGCTGTCAACTATAGTTGTAAAAGATGTCATACAAGCAACTAACGATGGACATATTGCCTGGATCAGTAAGATGATTGTAATATTTTTGCTGTTTTCACTATATAACATTCAGTAAATATACTATAACCAAATTTCAACAAACAGAAATCAGAAGTCATTTGGTCAAAACAACAGTGCCTAAATGTTAAAAGGAATAATGATAGACAATGAAAATATACTATAGTTAGTACAGCACAGTTGGTGGTAAAAACATAGTAACTGCTAAGTAAATCTTATTTCCTTTATTTACATTTCTATACCTCTTAAAATGCTCTGACTGTAGGTATAACAGTAAAGTATTATGATGAAGAAATTAATTATATGAAGGATAGAGTGACATAAAAGAAATAAATAAAAGGAGAAGAAGGTTGTTAATGTTCTGGACGAGGGTTTCTGTGGAAGAGTACACACATAATGAGGAAGGTTGGTATAGGAATTAGGGCAAAGCCAAGGAGTGGCTGGCTGGTGGAGAAGGTTATAAGTAGGAAACTTAGGAGGAATACAGTAGAAAGGCAAATCTGAAAAAAAATAAAGGGCTTGAGCTGGACAAGAAATAAAGGGTACCATGGGGCACTGATGAGTCTTCTAAAGCTAATCAGGTGAGCACAAAGGTAAAAGAAGGAATGAGAAATGTTATTATTGTTGAAAGGAACCATGGCACCTTGACACATCCCCAGTCAAGTTAAGGGTCAGCTCATTGTAAGTTGCCCTTTTCTGCAGTGTTGATACTTATCTGGGGTTGTTATATTTACCCAATGAGGTGAGATGAGTAGCAGAGATGCAGAGCAGTACCAAGGGTGGGGTGAAGGTGGTGGCTGCCTCATGTGCAAGCAATTAGGGGATGCAATTCATTGCTTTGTGTAGCCACACTCTGGCTGGAACTGTATTTAAAGAGCCACTGTCATGATTTCACAGCTGCTTAAATACTTAAAATACAGTCAGTGTGAAGAAATTAAAAAACTACATAATAGCTCATTGCCATATTCACACACTTACTTATGCAAAAGCAACAGTACTTTTCTTCATAACATGTAGGAAGAAAGCAGCTGTTTGGTTGGCTACATTGTATGAATTAAAGTGATCTGCAGTTTGTGAACAGTGCAAACAGGAGAACTATGAAAACTACTTTTTGGTTGAGTAGGTGGTACTAGATGAGTGCTTTGTTCATGGCACCATTTCACCTAGCTACACCTGTGCAAAGGTGGTCACTTTGTATCAATCTGGGTCAGGGACACTTTAGATGAGTGTGGTCCACGATGAGCACTTTTTTATTGAATTGTCCTAGATTCATTTAGGATATAGATTAAAGAAAAAACATCACTTACGTAGATAAGGATAAATTAAAAAGAAACATAAGTAAGAGACATTTATAATCAGAAAAGGGATTGGCTAAGAATAGAAAGGAGAGAAATAGCAGAGTTTGGTTCTGCTGTCCTAGAAATGGACTGGATCGTATGTCTTACAACTGACCTTGGTGTTGCTTGTGCCATGGAGGACTAGAATTAGGTACCTCTGTGCTGAAAAACAGGTAAGAGCCTGCAAAGGTGGAAAGGTGGTGGTAGTAGTAGCTTTACCACAATGTGAATAGGTGAGGTGATAGGCAGGGATTTGTCAGGAGGGCATCAAAAGGACCATAAAGTGGATGTGATTGATTAGCTGGATGGTATGGACTATATAATACTTCTGCAAATGACTCAGAAAAACTAGGGATATCAAAATCTTCACTATAGATGAATGCCCGTAAGATGAAGTGGGTCATTCTTGTCTGCGGTGGAGATAAGAGGGACATAACTATACTGATAAGGAAGATATTGAAGGTGTGAATGTGAACACAGCAATTCAAAAAATGGTTACATGCTAGTTGGTTGATCTGAGAAAGACAAATGGAAGATGGATTACTGAAAATAGGGAACACGGAGAGACAAAAAATGTCAGAACAAGTTTTTGTGCAAGATTCTTTTTCAAATAAGAGAGCAATATACGATGTCCTGAGACAGAATTAATTAGGCTAGATTTCAATACAACATTAGATATGAAAACAAGGCAAGCTTTTTGCTAAAAGAGAGCCCCGCCATTTAAGGCAGAAAGAGCTTATTATAATCAAAGGGTGTTGGTATGAAATATGGAAGAAAAAGTCTAAGAACAGATGTTAGTAATACATCTTCTCAAAAAGTATTACTTGACAAGTGAGCAGCTTAGCTTGCTACATAACTAGAAGAAAAGTTAAAAGATGGACTGAGCCATTTTAAAAAGGTGTACATGTAAAGATAACCATTGATGCAGTGTATATAGAGCAGAGGTGAAGTGTCTGGTAATGCAGGGACAGGAGATGGAAAACAGAAGAAAGGAAGGTTATGTTTTGAAAGATTAATGGGGAGATACTGGAATAAGGTGGGGAGCAGAATAATGGGGTGGGATTGGTTTCATATGATGCATACTGCTAAAGGTATGAAATATTCAATTATGCTCTAAAATAAATTTTATTCATTTCATTCAAATTTCTTGTTTATTACATTTATTTAATATGGTTTTAATGAGATTGATTAATATGATTTTAATGTGATGTGCAACTTTATTTATGTGTTATTGGGATAGCTTGTGTTCTGTTGGTTCTGAAGAAGTGTGATATGAATAAATAAATAAAATAAATAAATGAAATCACTTAACAGGTTAAAGTTTGGTTTTAAGTTATCTAGTCTATTGTTTAATATTCCTTTTTTATTTCACTTGTACTGTATACTTATCCATTTCAAACAGTTTTTTTAATCATAGCTGTCTTTGTTTCTGTGGCCAATGGCTGACAATGAATGTTAGGCGGACCTTTACAATTATCACTGCGTTCTCTTCTGGATGAAGTACCTATTGCTTTTAGAGCTTTAGCAAGAAAGGCCTCTGTTAGTAGTTAGTTAACAGAAATTACAGTTATGCAAGTAAACTTATAATAATAAATGTTCTAATGCATCATAGTTGCAGCAAACTAAGTTACATAAGTTTACCCCACTTCTACCAGCCAGCTTCCAAAACCTTTGTCATCTTCCAAATATTTCTCTTGCCTGGAGAGTGCAGAGCAACTGTATAAAAGGCAGGAAGAATGCCAAAAGCTTCAGGGCATTTTTTGCCTAGAAAGAAGGCAAGAGTCCTGAATACATGTGCCAGGAAACAAAGGGAAACTATCTTTATCTATATACAAAAGGGTGAAAGAAACCACACCCTGGTAACATATCATGAAGAACTACAGGGGAAAAAGTGGTTTGAAGGGAGTGATTTTAAATGTAATGGTGATGCATTAGAACATCTATTGTTATGATAGGTTTACTTACACAAGTGTACCATATTCAAAATAATTACCATGGCAGAAGCCTAAGCTAATATGGGTAGATTACCATAGCTTAACTAGACATAATAATACAAGGAGGCAGAGCCAGATCATGGTCAAATGAGGCTCTAGGCAGGCTAATTGACCAAACCCCCCACCTCCACATTTATTACAAAGTCCTATTACTTGGCTTTCTCACCCTATTTACAATAAATACTGTTAAAACCTGTTAGTGTGGAATGATTACAGAGTTATGGATATAATTTAAAATTTATTTAAAAATTTTATAGCACAAACCCTGATGATCATTTGCTAAACAAAAGAAAACACTCTCACACTGAAAACAGAGGTAGCATGAGCAACTGTAAATTTCTCTTCCCTTGAAACTCAAATTCACTCAAAATGCAACTGGCCAGTGGAATATTAAGTGTACCTTGGGCTCCAGGCTGTTCTCAAATCATGGGACAACCCCAGACATTTCTAGGACCGTGCATAAATGGGGTCTATATTAGATCACCGAACACTTAAAAAAGCGAATGGTGATTGATCAAACTTATGTAAGCAAAAGCTTACAATCTCGAACTGTTAGAACAGCGATTTTTTTTCTTGGGAAAAAAATCGCTGTTCCAAAACACATACACACAACACAAGCACACCAAACAAACAGCAATCCACACACATATACATAAAATCTGACACCTAACCCTACACTAAACTATACACACACCACTAACTATCCACTTACCTTAACCCAAACCCTAACCTTAAGGTCTGTCACTATCGCACACTCACCTCACCCGCTCCCTAACCCTAACTCACCTAACCCGCCCTAATCCTCACGTCCACACAATCGCACACATACCTAACCCGCGCCCTAACCCTAACTCACCTAACCCTCATTAACACTCACATCCACACAATCGCACACTTACCTGAACCCGACCCGTAACTTTCCACCACAGCACTGAAAACACCGAAGCAACAGAAATGGACAAATACATTCTTTCCCTAGGAAAAAATATGGTTTCTGTTGCTTCGATATTGTAAGCTTTTGCTTACGTAAGTTCAATCAATCACCGTTCGCTTTTTTAAGTGTTTGATGATCTAATATAGACCCGCATAAATGCATGTGCTCTATGATTCACCTTAATGACTGTTTTACATTACATTATATGTATCGCTTAATACAGTAACATTTGTTAAGAATATATTTTAAAGTTGTAGTTTTGAACATTTTTCCAGTAAGCATTGAAACAAAATGCATAAACCAATAATGACAAAAGTACCCATTTCAGACCATTTTAACCATAAAAGATAACTAAAACTGCTGTCATTCAAATGCACCAAAATCCATAATCAATTATGACCATTTCATTGATTCTGCACACTTCACATGTCTGATTATGATAAAACTGACTACAGTAAAGTGCTCCAATTTGCTTTACACAAATGCACACAGCTCAGCGTGATCAGTCATTTTTATCCACAGATATTCCCCAAGCTAAGCAGTTTTTTGATTTATTTTTTATTTAACATTTGTTAACTGGTAAAGTCTGACTTGGAACAAAGCCAATTTTCAGCAGAGACCCAGGGAGAAATGCTTCAGATGCATGTCTTTGAACGTGGGAGGAAACAGAGCACACCCACATGAATGTAAGGAGGACATATAGACACCACACAGAAGGCATCCCAGCCGAGAATCAAACTGGAGAACCTCTTGCTGTGAGGTGACAACACTACTGCTGCACCACTGCGCCGTCCATATAAATTATAGCTACATTGTTAACTGTATCCGTCTCAGGTGCATGTGTCAAATAATAATAGTAAGAAGAAGAACCAAGTCACATATTTCAAATTTATTTCACACAAACACATAGTAGCCAAAGTATTCCAACATAATTCCCACATATACATATACAGTAGTCCTGCAAAGCCAGATTAAAGACTGTTTAAAAATGATCAAATGATAAGAGCATAAAGTACTTTCATCCACAGACAGCCACCCACCTCTGATAGCAGTTATAACCACTTTGCTGGCTATATGCACCCCTTATTTTATTTATTTATTTTTTTTATTTTACATTTGTTGACTGGGCTAGTCTAGCTGGATATATGTCCATTTTCAGTAGAGGCCCGGGGAGAAAAGCTCCAACAGTTCAAATAAGGTTCACATCTACAGCAGTAGATATTTAAAATGCAAATACATTCACCGTAAAGAAAAAAAAATGTTTTAGGTGGTCACACATTTATAAAGTATAAAAAAATGCAAAATATATATTAGACTTAGTACAATTACTAATGAAGTTACAATTAAATGTTCAGAAAGAATAATAGCTAAAAAGTGCAGTATAAATGTAGATAAAAGGAAGATAAAAAGAAGGTAAAATGGCGCAGCAGTTGAGTAATACAGCTAGTAGTACAACATCTCACTTTTTTGAGAATACAATACTAAGTAAGACTATGATGGAGAGGTAGAATAGTCGTTGTTAAGATGAAATTGTACCAGAGATGAGAAGGTTGGATCAAGTAACAAGAGTATGCTGGTCAGTCAGGTTTAGTACAGGGGCACATCCAATGTGTTTTCAGGAAGAGTTTAAGTTTATTTTTGAACAGAGTAATGGAAGTGTGGAAAGTTCGGAGGGAAGTAGATTCCAGGTTTTTCCGACAGTATTAGAGAAGATTATTGTTATGAAGAAATGAATTACATGTACTTTGCAGCCCTGGATGAACTACATGAAATTGTATAAGGATCACTAGCCTCACACCATAAGATCCAGGCTTGTATAGCAGAGTTTAATAGAAGAGTATTTATGAGGATAAAAGATATATTAACCACAATACAATAAAAACTTCTTCTACCAGGCCAGACAGAAAAAGCAGAACTTGTGTTCTTTTGCTTTTTATTCGTAGCACGAACCTCTTCAGAACAAAATGATAAGAATGCAGTGTACAAGTCAGCATATACTATTTTAGGTACAATTAAATCCACCTCTAAAAAAATTGACATTTCTTAGTTTCAAAAGAAAAACTACTACCAATGTCTGAACATTAGCAAAGGCAATAAAAGGTAATAAAATTCAAACAAACCCAAAACAAGGCAGAAACAAGTTTTCAAAAACAAAGATTAAAGGCTGAAATGTTGCTCAGGGGTTACCTAAGCTGACGTAGTGCACATTTAATATTGTTTCATTAAGCCCGGGGAAAGAATCAGCCACAAGCAATAGTTGCCACTCCAGTTCACGTACTTCCAGCAAAGTATCAATATCCCCATAAAAAACTTCAAGTTGTTCAAGCACTATTAATGTAAACTTTTGGAAGACTGTGCAGCACAAACTATACTTGCTTTATGTGTTTCATAAGTCCTTCTTGACGATAGCTGCGCAGTGATCTTTTATTCTACTAGAGAGTCTTTGAGAGGTTTTACCTATGTAGAAACTATTGCAAGTGTCACAAACCCCAGCATAAACTACATTTGTGATATGGCAATCAAAAAATTTGTGGTATGCTACTTTAAAATGATGATGCTGGAAAACAAATTCTGAACCTATGTGAATATAATTACAAACAACACAAGAGCCGCATGTGAGCATGCCCAGTGTCTTATAGGTTCATAGGTTGGAACTGGGCTACCTGCCCGAAGGCATATATTAACCCAGCCACGTTGTGCGGTATTCACCACCCCTTTAGTAGTTCCCTAGACCCTTGAACTAGCAGCTAGTACCCTTGGCCCCTATCTAGTAGTGCTGTTGGTGTGATCCCCGGTGTGAACTTTCTGTTACCCATCCACTCATCAAGGTTTCTCTTGAAGAGTGATAGTGAGGGGCTCTGTCTTATGTAGATCGGGACCCTGTTCCATAGTAAGGGTAGTCTCTGTGAAGGGAATCTATCCCTCCAGCATGTTCTATTCATTGTTGTGTTGAGGTTTATAACCTTTGTCAGGTTTATCAGCATTAACATTCTGTTCAAGTAAAAAAGGTTGATCTGAGTGTTCAAAAGAAATGTGGAATGTCTTTGTTCTTTTGTGGGAGAAAGTAGGTGCATCTCCCAGAATAGCAGCAATGCCTCTGCTGCTTCTAATAGTATCCCATTTCCTAGAAATAATGTTCCAAATCAGTTTTGGGTCCAAACTAATTGGAAGTGGAAAACTGAGGGACCAGTTTTTTTTTTTTTTTTGTTTTAGCTCTGCTTCATTTTAACATCTTTGACAGGATTGTTACTAAAAGAAACTTAAATAGAACATTTCAAAACTTGATGGATTTATAGTTGAACATCTGCTGAAAGATTTACTACAAAAAATAGAAAATCTGAAAGTCTTTTAATTAATGTTTCCTGTCAAGGAAACTAGAAAGAACTAATTGTCTCAGAATGAGCCACTCTAAGCCCAGTGTACAGGACAGTACTATGAAAAAAGACATACAGGCTATACTAAGTAACATAAGTGAGTTATCTATAAAGACAGATAAATTAGAAAGCAAAATGGACAATTTCAAAGAGGAATGCAAAAAACAAGTTGAAGTACTGAGTGAATCTCTTAAACAACATTCATCACAGATCTCCAGTAAAGAAGAGACAATGTCTGATTTTGATGGAAAATTACTTGAAAATGAGAATAAAACTGAATTTCCTCTGAAACAAAACAACTTATTCCAGGATAAAATAGAAGACTTAGAGAACAGATCTGGATGGAATAACATCATGATTTACAGAAGTCCTGAAAAAGAAGATTACAACATTATGATTCAATTCCCTAATACCTGGCTACCTAAAACTTTGAACCCGCCTGAAGCTTTTTCCTTTGGCATCAAAAGGGCACATAGATCACTTTCTAATTCATTAAAAAACACACACCTTCACTAAGGTCAGTGAGCATAAGATTTTTCTCAAGTCGAGATAAGGATTTAGTCTTAAAAGCTGCATGTACTAATTATCCAGTTAAAATTAAAGGAAATACTGTAAGATTTGACAAAGACTATTCTACACTAGTGATGTCCAAGAGAAAAGCATAAAGAAAAATAATATTAATGCACAAATCCTGTTTCCAGCAAAAATACGGATTCACTTTCTTGAAGGAGAGAAGATTTTTAACACCTTGGAAGATGCAATGGAATTTATACAGAAAAATAAAATCCTAGAAAAAACAGGAGAACTGGACTGAAATCTATCAACTTCTTTGAATAGAAATGCAACAAGAGATGGTTGGTTAATAAAAGACAAAAGCAGTAAAACATTGAAGGACAAATGAAGATCAATGTATTCCATGGTTATGAATTCTTAATAATTTAAATAAGTGTTTGAATACTTATGAACAGGTGCTGCTCATTACGTTTTACAAGGTAAATCATTTCTTTCTTTCTTTCCTTACTTCAAATGGTTACTAGGTCCCTTTTTTGCTGCGGTAGCATTGTCGCCTCATAGTAAGACATTGTCCTGTTCGGTTCTCAGCTAGAGCGTCTTCTGTGTGGAGACATGCGTGAATGGACGTACCTTCGTTGAAGGTTGTGCATCAGGGCTGGCAACTCGGCAAGTAAAAATCTACTGCCAATCATTAGCAGGTCAGAGTTCCGCTGTGGCGACCCCTAACCAGGAAAAGCCGAAAGACACAATAAGAGTATGAGTCTTTTAGCTATATTTGAAATTAATGTCACTTATTTTCACTTAAAGTTTAAAAGGTTTAACTATTCATCTTATTAAAAGTTAATCATTATTATGATGAAACGTATGCTAGGTGGTACACTTTCTGATATCTTGGCATAGTTGAATAAAGTATTATTAAATATAATACAAGATACAGCAAACAGCACTAAAGATGCATATTAAGTTACATTCTGGGTTCTTAAAATGGTCCAGTAGTGTGCTACTGATAGTATACTTGACATGCAATAGTACCCAGGAAAGACATGCTATGTTATAAGCAAAGTATACAAAATATAGCTTTTTACATATATAAAAATTATTATTGAAATGATATCAAATAATTAGAGTAACATTCACACTTCTACAAGTTAAACCTGAATCACACACAACTGTCATTCTTTTAATGCAAGTTTATATGCTAGGTCTCCTTTAAAAATGACAGTTTGGTTTATATTCATAATATCATACAAATAGTGCTTGCTGAATCAATAAATGTTATTTCTTTGAATGCAATGGCTTTTTAGTGGTTGGAATACTTTGAGATGTTTTTTTTTTTTTGGTAGTTTGGAGGGGTTTGAAGAATTGATGTATGGTATGGAGGTGGCTTGGATTTACTTGCAAGTCTTTTTATGTCAATTGCAACTGATGGACTGTTCATTTTCAAGTCCTTATCATGAAAACCAGCTTGAAACAACTTAGAGTCTTAACATAATGCATTTTTATATCCTTTTTCCTTATACAATAGAAATGATCATATATTCTATTCCTTAAGCACCTGTCAGTTTTTCCCACATAATATAAAAAGGATATAAAAAATGCATTATACAGACACGTTGTCAAAAATCCAAGTTGTGACACATTTAAATTTGCAATTTTAGAGCAAATAATGGCTAATCCTAGGGGCGGCAATATTAGTAAGAAATTAGGGGAAAGAGAAACTAGGTGGCAGATCTTGCTAAATGTATCTGTATACCCAGGTATAAATGATAGTGTTTCTATTAAGCCTGTATTGGAAAGTAAACACTGAATTGTATACAACACAAGTAATGAAAGTTATGATTGAATGGTGGTTTTACAAGTTTTATAACATTTTATAAAAGTTACATGATAGTGTGTATGTATTATTATTTCATGTTTTTAATATATTGCACAGTATTATTTGTGATAAGAAGTGGGAATGAGTGAGTAGTACGTATGAGTGATTTTATTAAGCACTGAGCACTTTAAATGAATGAGTATATTTAATTGATAGATTAATTAAATGTTTTGATTGGTTGGACTTATGTATATAACCCAGCATGAAATTAATGAATGTGTTCTGATGAAGTCTATTTGTAGTAAATGAAAGCGCTTAACGTGGTATGAAGTGGTTCGTTTGTCAAATAAAGAAGTGTTCATTCCATATTTAACATTGTTGCTTCTTTTGAATCCTGACACCCAGTACAGCGAACGGAGTTTTCAGTTTATTTTTTAATATAAGGATAAATATAAATGTTCTATTATATGATATTCTACACTATGATTATAGCATCAGAATATATATATATATATATATATATATATATATATATATATATATATATATATATATATATACACACATACATATAGTTAAAGAATATAAATATGTCTACAAGGGTGGGAGGTTGGCATAGTGGTTAAGGTTTTCACCTTATAGACAAAAGGTGCAGGGCTTTATTCTCACATGAGATTATTGGCTGGGCTTGGAATGGCCCACAAAGACAGTTAGCCTAGTACTAATTTATGAACCTATAATCCTATGTACAACTTTACAAATAGTAAATAAAATAGAAAAAAATAGAAAATGATCTGACCTATAAATTAATAAATATGAAAATAACAACTTACGTCCTCACTATAGGAGACCAGCGAGATAATGTGAGATACAGGAAAAGATGATTACACAGATATTCAGTAGGTCAACTTATAATACAGATTCTAAACAGCTGCTTAATGTTTCTTATTCATAATAACTCACTGACAGGCTTTTTTAAGATGAAGCATACTAAACATGAGACACTTTGATATGAATCAGACGCATCATCTACTTTTTGTTAGTGGAATGGAGAGTTTGAGAGGCAGTTTGTTCATTTTTTTCAACAAACTAGGAATACATTATTCCATGGTAGAATGTTTTAGGGTTATACCATTAGGCAAATTTTTATTTGTTTCAGACGTTTTGTACATAGCTGAAGATTTCATATTGTTATAAATAAAGTATATAATAACTTCTGTACATAAATTCAACTTCATCATACCTGCTTTTTTCTCTCTCTTATATAAATGTCTGATCTTAAATATGTGTCTATTAATATTATTGGATTGAATAATCCAGTAAAGAGAGGAGTCTGTTCAAATACTTGCAATTACATAAAACTCAAATAGTATTTTTTACAGGAAACACATTTACTCAATAAAGATGTAAATAAACTTTCATTAAGGAATTATTTGTTTTTGGCAGGTTTTGGCATTTGAGCTAAAATGAAATGTACCCTCATTTTATGGAAGAACTCACTAGTAATGGCTAAAGTATATACATTGGTGAACTCTTATTGGATTTCTGTGATTGGAGCTAAAGTCCCAAAAAATTACATAGATACTATTGCCTATTACATAAAAGATGAGGTCATAATGGCTGGTGATTTTAATTTTATTTTATCAGACAAAGATTCCACTGCAGATAGAAGGCTGAGAATTATATCTTCAGCCAAACGCTTAGTGAATTTTGTAAATCTAATGAATTTAAAGGATGCATATGAGCTAAGGAAAACAAACACACTTCAGTTTATCCATTATTCATATAGATATGGAACACAAACAAAATATTGATAAAAGTTTTGTGTCAAACAATCTGTTATCACAAATCAGAGAAGTTTCAATAGTTTCATGTCCATTATCAGACCATAATGGTAAAATCTTTAATATTATTTTAAAAAGTGGCAATCTAATATATCAAAGGAAATTACCAGAGTACATTATTAAAACAAAAGTATTTAAGGATTGGTATGTTAAAGAGATCAAAAATGTCCTAGACATAAACATGAATCGTGAAGTAACTAACATTGTCCTGTGGGATTCACTAAAGGCTTACTTAAATGGAAGAGTTACAAGCTGTTATATTAGTAAAACAAAATAACTGGGCAAATAATTGAATACACTACAGGTCAAAATAGACACACTAAAGTTAAATCTAAAATAAAATTACATTCTCAGTCAGTCTGAACTTAAAAACTTAAATACAAAATATGTTGAAATTCTAAATCAGAAAGTTTCAATAAACCTGGAAAAAACTTAAATATCAGTCATATTCAGTAAATCCTTTATGCTTGAATAAACCTGCTCTTAGATCAAATAAAATAAATAAACTAAATCATATCAAAGAAATTATAACACATATAAATAATAAAAAAGAAAGTAGAATAGATATTAAAGGTATTCTTGAGGGCATTAAAATATTTTATGAAAATATAAATAATAATAATACATATAACCTAGATAATGATGATATAGCTGAAACTTTTCTAAGGGAAAATATAAATAATAAATTAACAAGTGAACAAATAAAAAACTGACATACCATTCACTTTAACAGAAATAAAAGATCAAATCAAAAAGTTAAAAAATAATAAGGTGCCGGGCGTAGATGGTCTTATACCAGAACTATATAAAATACTACCGGATGATGCAGTTACAATATTAGATAAGGTCTATAGAGAATTAAAAATGACTGCTGAAATCCCCCATCATGGAAACATTCCCTTATATCACCTATTTTAAAACAAAATAAGGATCCTACAAAGTGTTCTTCATACAGATCCATTACACTTTTAAATGTGGACTGTAAGATGTTCATGTCTATTTTAGCTAACAGAAGCAATCTACTTATAAGTAAACAAGTACAGGATAATATAATATGAATACATAGATTAATAGACTATGCAAATGAAAGTAAAAAAAAATTTCTATCACTAGTCTCAATTTTTAATACACTTAAAGTGTATATTTTCTCACCTGACCTAATTGCATTCATTTCTTTTGTGCTTATGTTAAAAATAGGTTATTTTCTTTCTAATTCCTTTAAATTACAAAAAGGCACAAAACAAGGCTGCCCATTATCACTTTTTTTTTCTTGCATTAGCTATAGAACCCTTTGCTAAAAGTATTAGAACCAATACAAATATTAATGGTATCAAAACAAAAAAAGATTTCAAACTAAAGATTCAACTCTTCACTGATGATATTTTACTAACTATAGGAAATATAGAAATTTAATTAAAACATGTAGTTTTATGAGTCAGTTTGTAGAAATCTCAAACTTAAGATGTAATCATAATAAAACAAATATATTATTAATTAATAAAAAAATTAAAAATTCATACAAAAATATTCTAATGTCAATTGGAATAGCAATCAAATGAAATACCTTGCTATAACCATTATGTCTAATAGTAAAGAAATGATGCAAAGAAACTTTCAACAGATTGTTGATAACATTTATGTTTAGTCACAGATTGGAACAAATTCTTTATTAATATGGAAGAACGAGTAATGATTAACAGTTATTAAGATGGTAATTATCCCTAAAATTTTGTTTGTCTTACAATCCTTACAAAAAAATGATGAAGAAGATAAATAATATTCTACTTAAATTTTTTTTTGGCATCCTAATAAACTAAGAGATTACTTTGATTGGCACAGAAAAGGTTGTGATAATGGTGGAATAGGATTCCCTAATATTCATTTATATACTACTTCAACAAATAGTGCTAAGGATAAATTCATCTTATGATTCAAAATTTAAACAAATGCATCAAGAAATATCATTAACACATAATAAATATGTCACAACCAGTCATAAACAAATAATACCTAATAGTTTTATTTGGTTATTAAAAGATTTTTGTGTAAATGTTATTACACCTTCTTCTCAAATTCCTTATTTAAATAACATCATTTCCTCTTTCCAAAAGTTCACATATTCTAACTATTGTATTAAAGACTTAATGTTTTCTATGTTCCAATTGTATATATGAATGACTGCTTAGAAACTTCAACAACATGCTAGTATTGAAAATACAAAGTAGTTTAATTAATTGGCATCAATTCTTCAATGGTACTGATGTATATACTGTTGAAAATTTAAGGTCCAAATACAATCAAGATTCTGAGAATTGGTTAATTTTATAAATATTTAGAGACTTTGTGAACACAGAGGTAAATAAGATATTTAACCTAGATAAGAAATAATTCCCCAGATTATTGGAATTCTTAATAAATCTCAATAATAATTTAATAAAAAATAAATCATATTTGTCACAAATGTCTAAAATTCTTAAGTTACATTTTACATATTTAGATAATTCCTATTGGAACTACTTCTCAAAAATTAATAATGAAGACTTCTCGTAAGAATACAAGAAATTAGTATTAAAATCTACAGATAAAAACTACAGCTTTATTATATTGGAAAATTTTCACTTGGAAATGTTTACACAGAGCTTTTGTCAATCCTAACAAAATTATAATTATGTATAAATCAAATAGATTTAAATGCTGGAGATGTGATGCTAAAATAATAGCTGATTGGATGCATGTGGTCTATGAATGCAAAGTCATCTTCCCTTTTTGGAAAGAAATTAATAACTTTATTCAAGCTCTATGGTTAGCTAGATGTAATATTTCTAAATCTTTAGTTTTATTTAATGGTCTGATTCCTGAGATAATTCGAAAACTGAAGTGCCTCTTTTTTGGTCTATTCTTGCTATAGCCAGAAAAGTAATTACTAAAAACTGGAAAGTAAAGTTACACCCCCCCACTGTTGAATTTTTTAGTATGGCAAAAATTGTTTGCAGTAGTGAATTGCATACTATAATGGTAATAACTTCTAATATTACACATTCATATAAATCTTGGCTTAAATATAAAGACTTGCTTGAAAAATATTAATTGTTGTTGATGTATAACTTTAATGTATTGATCAGCTGTGGATCAATGCAAATAGTTGTTTGTTTTAGATTTGTTTTATTTATGCATCGTTTTAAAACTAAATTAAAACAAAAGATTTTAGGGCTTATTTTTCCAACTCCAGACAGTTGTTGATTAAACTGAATAGATATATAATTCTGTTATTAAATGTTAACAAAGCACAAGTAAATAATCATAATATTTTGTGGATCACATGCTAATATGTGAAAGTCTTGCTGCTTGCTTCCTTGGGTACTCCCCACTCTGCAACCAATATTCTAAGGAAGTCCCCTTCTAAGGAAGACTACAGTGGACTGCCCACTCCCTAAGCATCTGGTAGGCTCCATTTTTCAGTGCCTAACTTAAAGTGTGGTTTTTCTCATCCTGAATACCAGCGTCATGCTTCCTTGCATGCTCCCCACTCTGCAATCAATATTCTAAGGATGTCCCTTGTCAGGAAGATTACAGTGGACTGCCCACTCCCTAAGCATCAGACAGGCTCCATTTTTCAGTGCCTAACTTAAAGCGTGTTTTTTTCTCTTCCTGAATACCAGCGTCTATGTACTTTACATTACAATTACTTGAGACTGTCTAAAGTGAATTTAGTATTCTACCTTAGCGAGTGTGCCAGCAGCCTACTGCAGCTCCTTACCTCCCCTCCATTTTTCTATACAGTATTACCCCCTGAACACCTCTTCTAAATATCCAAAAGGGATTAATTAATTCCCAGAACAACCATTTTATCTAAAAAAAAAAAAAGTACGGGAAAAGTATGCTCTGTATCGTATCCCATTTTGCCACTAGGTGGCAGCATACACCCACATAAGCGCAACACATTTTTTTCGTCAAACATTTGCCTCATCTCCCCTGCTATATTTTATTTTTATTGCTTACAAACATCTTTAATTTTATAAATAAAATTTTTTGCATTGCACTCTGCCAATCTCACTACAGTCACAGATTTTAGTTTCCATTTAATCTGCCTACCTACCCTCTGACTGCAGCATCCTCCCAACTACAGTCCCAGTAACTGATTGTTCCTGTTGTGTTGACCACTCACTCCTCTTGGCTCATTTAACCACAATAACTTCAAGACCCATGTGCTCTCACACCTGTCATCCAAATGGGAATGCCCCTCTCATGCTCCTACCTAACCAACCTCCAACTCATAGACCCTTTAAACACTCTCAAAGATAAATGTTTATCTTGATATCAAACAGAATATGGTGAATTTTCTCTTACTATCTCTTTCTCTTCCAACAGTCTATTCTCTTAGAAAACCTTTCTTTCAATTGTCTAATAAAGCTGAAACCTCAAACAGATCAACTAACCTCTGCACCATCTGCACTGTGAATGTTCTAAATATTTCCTCTCAAAATACTCAAATATACATTAAGACTAATATGTAATCTCTTTACCAGAACTGTTCTAAATATGTATATATTAATTTACCTATCTACTACGTAACCACTTTTTTTTTCAAATGAAAGTTTACACATGAAATCCTAAAGCTTATTTAAATTGTTAATATATGTTTTTACACTGAATACTGTTATAATTATGTAACTTTTCTTATCAGTCCTCACTTTTTCATTGCTAGGAATGTTATATTGTAAACATATGACACGAGTCTATATTGAATCAGCGAACGCTTAAAAAGCGAACGCTGATTCATCGACCCTATTTCAGTGAACGCTGAAAATCCCGAACACCTGGAACAGCAAATTTTTTCTCAGGGAAAAAATTGCTGGGCTGGTTTCGGGAGTTTGCTGTTTCCTCCACTGTGGTTCTATCTCTGAGTTGGCATATTTAAGTAGGGGTGGTATGGGGAGCAAAGCCCCCCACATTAAATACTGTTTTAAGTTTTTTTTTTTTTTGCTGAAAAAAATCGCTGTTCTGAGTGTTCAGCATTTTCAGTGTTCGCTGAACTAGGGTCGATGAATAAGCGTTCGCTTATTTAATATAGACCCTATGACACAATATGTTACCTTAATGTTTTTTAGTTGGAAATGGAATTAAATGGGAACTTAAATTTCTCTATTTTATAACCTCTCTTATCTGCTACTATTATAATCAATGTAACTTCTTGTGGAGCTTTTCTCCCTGGGCCTCCAATGAAAGCGGGTTGCAATGACCCAGTGGACTCTCCCGATCAACAAATGCAAATAAATAAATAAAATACAAGTTAGATAATAAGCAAAAGACAGTGAATTGCATTCTAACCAGGTATTAAATAGTTCTGAATGCTTGCTACTGATAATACACTTGACATGCAATAACACCCAAGAAGGGAGGGAAGCCTGGGATGAGGACTAAATGTACAATTAGCCCCCAGATCGGCTTAGGATATAAGAAGAAGTGGGGAGAGGGGGTGATGAGAGATAGCTGGAGCCAGAGAAGAGTGGACAAAGTATGTAAGATCTGAATGAAGACAAAAGAAATTATGAGCTGCTAGAGCAATGAGGTTTAAAGAAACAAAATATTGAATCTGACCTGGAGAAGTGGGACTGGAAATATTAAATAAAAAAGGAATAGATCATCACTTGATGGGTAGAAAAGTACAAGAAAACATCAAGATTCAAACAGGAAGTAATTAGGAACCTTATGTTTTTTTCAGCTTTATTTAAATTTCAGCAACTAAAGAAGGGGAAAGGATGGGAGCAGAAAGGGAAAGCAGCCCAAGGCTTAGCATTAGTCATCATGACCAGAATTAGTGACAATTATAGGTAGAATTACAATATGGTGGGTGAATTTGTGCAACATCATGAAAGTGTCTTACATTACTATGATGTCTCTTCACAAGAACTCTTTTTTTTATATTACACAAGAGAATAATTTCACAGCATTGCTTACTTACACCTTAATAGATTACCTTGCATACTCATACATAGTTGTCACATTTTCCAATTGATCCACTTTTATGCTGTGGTATCATTATATAAATTATCACTTGCTATATACAGAACAATGGTTTATTCATCATATTAACTTAACGTCTATGCAGTACTGTGGTCACTTTAACACAGTATTTAAAATCAGTGCATTGATGATGATATTTAATTTGTAAAGCAGCCATGTCTTGAAAGAGACTGCTTTTCACTAACAACATTCACTCTTCAAGATCAGGATGAGTGAACTACATTCATAGCTTGACAATACATTTTCATGCTATGATTAACAGAATCTATAGTAGCCAACACTGTTTTATAAAAACACATGGAGAGAATTAGCACCCATAATAAAGTATAGTGGATATATAAAGGGGAGAGTGGGTATAAAGACTCACACAGTGAAGAGGACAAATAAGGCAGAAGGGACTTTGAAAGGCAAATGGGAAGAACAAGAGAAATTCGAGAAGGAAAGATTAAGTGACAAGCTATATGAGAGACTTGAAGCATTTGTATCAAATGCCCATAGTCTGGGACCAGTAGATGAGCATTATTTGAAGGCAGCTCTGCATTTCAAAGAGGTTGTAAAAAAAGAAGATGAAATGGTGAAAATGAGCAGAAGTGCTGTATATATAAAGGAACATAAGTTATAAGAAAGGAAGCAGGAAACAATGGGAAAGATTACCTGGAAACAATAATCAACTAAAAATGTCATCCGTTTAAGGTGACGGACAGAGGGACATGGAAGAGGGAAAAGAGTTACATATTTCAATGAATCAGGATGGGATAAAAGTACATAACAAAGAAATGGAGAAAAGAAGATATTTGTGAATTTATAGTGCAGGACATTGCCAGCAGCAATCTAGAAATTTAAGGAAAATAAAATAATGTATACTAGGTAAGTTGGGGTACTTGCTACATTTAGGAAAGATTGAAAGAAAGTTTTACAATTTTTGTCAAATAAAGTATGACTTAGGAAGTATGACGGGAAAGTAATCCGAACTGGAAAAAATGTGTGTGGCTCAGATGTTTAATATTTGTTGTCACTCAAGTGCCTTTTGTTAGCCAATAAAAATAAATGATGCACTTTTCTTTTAGTCTCAAGTGGATATTTTTAAGCACTGTATCCAAAAAGAGTAACTTAGTATCTCCTGATGGAGGGGTCCTGTTAGCTGAAAAGCTTGAGTAATTGGGAAATCTAAGTTGGTCCCATAGAAATATTACATCATAACAAACCAAAGTTATTCATTGGTAGATGCCATTAAAACATTTGATACAGTGTAAAGCTATATTAACATCAAAATAGAAAAACATGTAGTAAAACCAGTTCTATTAACAAATACAAGTTTAAAATGATGGCACACTAAAGGTGGCGACTGCTACAGTGACAGTACATTGGCTATTTAAGAGCAAAGTTTACAGATGATAATTCACTAAAACTGCCAGCTAATAAAGTTTAACAAAATGACTTTAACAAATTATAAAAATGTAAAATATTAAATACAAAACCATCAATGGGCTAAGCTGGGATGTTGAAAGTCGATGCAAAAGTGCTCATGTTTGTTTTTTATACCTCATTAAACAGTTTTTATTCTGCCTTGTCGCTGGGATTCCTTCTGTTTTCAGTTACTATCAAATTATAAAAATGACTTAACTTTTGCAGCCAGTAGTATGAGTGCAAGTGAGATGGTAATTGTCAGATCCATGCCAGGTAAGTATTACAGTCAAATATTCACCTGTACCACAAGATCTTCCAAATCATGAACATACCTACTGCAACTCTACAGCTCTATGGAGGAACATTCCTAAACAGCAGAAAAGACACAGTGAAGCCCCAACAAATTGCTGGGCATCTAAAGGCCAAATCAACAGGCATGAATCAAGCCATATAGATTTAAACTAAAAGTCAAGAACAGCATATCAGAGTGATCATAATGAACAGGAATCAATCCAGTGACATAAAGAAGTAACACTATCAGATGATACATTATATGGCACAGGCTAACCACGAAGTTAGCATGTGTGCCAACAGTCAAGACAGTAAGCAAAACATATTCAAATCACTGGGTATGATACAGTTCACTATATTACAGCTTACATCAAAAAGCAGTGCCAACAGTTTGGCTGGTAAGCAAAAAAGAATTTAAAGATACTGGAGTAATCCGCTTCACTGCATTATAGCTGGTCGATTTGAAATCATAAGAGACAAGAAAATACAAAAGCAACAAAAACGACACAGGAAGCAGATCTACAGTAAACACTGATGGAAAAAAACACACTGGCAAAATGCTGTGTGTCATTAATTATATAAACTGCCTTAAAAGTCAGTCAACAAAGTCATAACAAGAGGTAGTAGCCAACATCTGCTGATGTTATGCACTTTACCTAGAATAAGAATGGCTAAATAAAGCCACATAGCCAACATATACTGTAAAACAAAGACACGATTGTGATTTTATTGTTTGGGCACAATGGCAGTTCTGTGTTATTCCTTATATCGTAGAAATTCATTAGCATGGCACAAATGGAGTGCTCCTAGCAAAGAAAGAACCAGCTACAAAACCATCTGCAGAAAAAAAGTATTGTAGTGGTTTTGTTGTCGAGATATCACACTACTCTTTGTTAATGTTGCATCCTAATTTCTGCTAAATGAATTAAAGTGCACCTATGTAAAACAAAACGACCACTGATCTTCACAGTAATTGTTACAGCATTATAATGCAGTAAGGATTCAACACCAGGTATTTGGAGCCCACAGGCAACTTCAGGGATACTCACCTGTCACTATTAGCACACCAATACAGGGAGCTGTGACTCTAAGCAGCTCTTATAAATGCAGTTTGTCCAGGGTGATTTAAAAAAAAAAACACATTCACCCATTTTATAGAAAGAGTCCTTGCTATTTATTTTTATTTTTTAACTGAGTAAGTGGACTGGTCCAAAGACCCTTTTGGGCCATGAACCGGACCCAAGACTGTACTTACAGTGTAAAAGACATATCCAGAGTGTGCAGTCTGAATATCATAAGATACATGTATGCCTGTACTGGTACTGCAGGCATTCCATGATAGAAAGGCCAGTTACATGTAATCCATCTTTGATCCTGGAAGCAATAATAGGAGGGGGCAGTTATGAGATAGGCGTATTTCTAAAGTAAACATAGCTGGTTTCATTTCACTTTTATACTGGCTGGTGATTACAAATTATTGTTGATATTTCTTTACTGGGAAAGTCCAACTAGATAATTTTATCTATTTCAGTATATGGCAAGGGTAGAAAAGAACCACAAATAAAAGAACAGAAAATACATATGCATAGGTGAAAACTGGCATCTTATTACACTGTACTGTAAATACATATATTAATACAAATACTGATAGATATAACATGTGTATATGTGTGCGCTAATACACATAAAACATACAGAATAATATATATATATATATATATATATATATATATATATATATATATATATATATATATATACCATCATTAAAAAGGATACATTTCAATATCATGTAGCATTGAAACTTGTTGACATAATTACAAGAGTTTATTACTCTTATTACTCACACATAAAGTGAATGTCATTCAAACAGTGGAAAAGAAGACGGAGAGAAAGAGATGGGAGAGTGAAGAAAATGTATTTGTTAGGAATTCCTTTCTTAATGTCTCTTCTCCTAGTCCAAGGATGAATTGTGGTCAGCAGTAATAATTGTAAAGATGTTTAAATGCAAAAGAAGAAAAAATATGTCAAGTATCTATAATAACAGGGAACCAATTGGATTTGCACAGTGTTGACCACTAGGTGTCTGAATCGTGGTGATAAGGAGATGAACCTGCATATTTCATTAGTAGTGGTCTACATCAACTGCGAGTTCTGTCCCGAGTTAAGATCTGCACTAGGGAGGCCATACATGAAATCATGCATAAAACATCATGAGGAAGAAATCCAAAAAGAAACGATGGCAGAATAGCACAAAAACGAAGTTTAATTCACAAAGTAAAATCCACAAGATAAAATCCAGTAAAACACACAAAAACACGCTGTAATTACGCTGTTATAGAACCACAAGTGAGCACTTTCATCTCCAAAGGGAGATTTCTTCAGACTAATGGTTACAACACACTGCTTCATTTAAATACTCTTAGCAATTAATAAGGTGCTTCAATTAAGCAATCCAATTCAAAGTTATCAGTTTAAAATGTGTTTGAACTACAACATTCTTAAACTATTCTGTATACCTGAAAACTAACCTAATGTTTAAAACCTTTCCTTTTTAAATATATAATGAATTCCTCTCTATTGTTTAACCCTGGCAGAAAACACGCATTTAATCTCATTTGCCAGCAGTATTCAAGCCACCCCAATTCTTCTTCAATATTTATCTTTGTAACATTGGGATGGATAAAATCTATAACTAAACATTTGAAATTAGTCTTACATTTACTTTCTAAAGAATGTTTTGCCAAAGCATTTTTGACATCTCCTTTGCCTATGGCATATTGATGTTCATAAATTCTTCTATACAATTCCCTTCCTGTTCTACCAACATAAAATGAGTTGCAATCTAAACATATTATTAAATAGACAACATTTTTAGACTTACAAGTAAATCTGCCTGGAACATATATCTTAGTTTTGCCCACAAAAATCTCATGCCTATCTGTATATAAATAACTACAATAGTTACAGTTAAAACATTTATACATTCCTTTTCTTTCTTCTATTACTCTACTTTTATTTAATTTTCCTTGAAAAAAATCTTTAAAATTTTTTGCTCTTTTTTGCGCAAACTTAGGTTTATCGCCTAACTTCTGTAATAAATTAATATTGGTTTTAAAAATTCCCCAATTTTTTCTTACTATATTTTTGATGACAATAGAATCAGTACTATTTTGTACTGCCAAAGCAGTGGTAAAATCTGCTGAAGATGTTCTATTCAACTTCTTTTTTTCATTTTTATTTCTGTTTACAATTTCTACTGTCATAACTTCCTTAATCATTTCTTGGGGATAACCTCTATTTAACATCCTTTCACAGATGCTATCAGCTTCTAGATGAAAAATGTCATTATCATCTGTTAGATTACTTATTCTCTTTATTTGTCCTTTGACAATATTCTGTTTA
Source organism: Protopterus annectens (assembly GCF_019279795.1). NCBI lineage: Eukaryota > Metazoa > Chordata > Ceratodontiformes > Protopteridae > Protopterus > Protopterus annectens. The sequence goes on along the minus strand of NC_056748.1, from coordinate 517,670,998 downwards.
GTTTTTTTTGGATGTAAACTTGAATAATGTAAATACATATTATTTTGAAATTCTTTTTTATATATTTTTGACACTAATTTTCCATCTTTTTTATATATAGTGAGGTCTAAAAAATTAATATTTTCAGTATTGATGTTATATGAAAACTTAATATAAGAACAGACATTATCAATATATTTCAAAAACAAATTTAATTCTTCGACCGTCCCACTCCAAATAATCAGAATATCATCAATAAATCTTAACATTTTGATGATATTTTTCACAAACCTACTTTCTAATATATTTGCTGTTTCCCAGCCTTGCATGAATAGATTAGCATAGCTAGGTGCTAAGGCTGCACCCATAGCTACCCCATTGACTTGGACAAACAATTCATCATAGAATTCTAAATAATTATAACTTAATACTAAATCTATCATTTCCATTAGCAGACTAATAGTATTTATAGAAAATTCTCTTGATTTCAACAGTTCTATTCTAACCATCTCCACACCTTCCTTATTAGGAATCATAGTATAGAGAGAATTTATATTCAATGTTACAAGTATATCAGATTCTGAGACCTTAATATTGTTAAGTTTTGCCATGCAGTCATAACTGTCCTTTATATAAGTGACTCCCTTCGGAACTACTTTCTGTAAATGTTTATCTACAGAAATAGACATCCCTTCTAATTTACTATTTTTGCTAGCAACTATTGGTCTTAAAAGGGGAGAATCTATGTTTTTATGGGTTTTTGGTATTCCAAAGATCCTACTAATCAACGGGTTATTATTAGTTATGTTCCTTTTCATTTTTTCATCGATTCTACCTGCATAGAACCATTCTACTATACATGATTCTATAAGTGAAAAACCTTTCTTAATTTCAGACATATTTACTGACTTATAAAAATTAGAGTCTGATAACATTTCTTTCATCTTTCCTTCATAATCCTTCCTATCCATTAAAACCAGTGCTCCCCCTTTATCAGCTTTTAAGACAAGTATATTCTCTTCTTTAAGTAGGACATCTAAACATTTTTTCTCTTTTTTGTCAGATTATAGTATTTGTATTTTGTATCTTCTTCTAACATTTCTAACATCTGTAGTTCACATACATTAAGAAACATTTCCAATTCTTTACATAAAGGTGGATTATAACAACTAGGTTTGTAGAAGTCACAATTATTATGTTTCTGACTTCCTAACAATACTTTGAAATTTAATTTTCTCACAAAGTCTCTTAATTCATTAATCATGATGACTTTGTTGGCCCTTTGTGCTGGGGCAAAATTCCATCCCTTACTTAGTACGCAGCAATCATCATAAGAAATATTTTTACTGCACAAATTGATAATTTTAAAGTTAACACTTTTTAAGTCTTCCATTGCTTCCACTGGTAATTAAGAGAAAAAAAAGAGAAAAAATGTTTAGATGTCCTACTTAAAGAAGAGAATATACTTGTCTTAAAAGCTGATAAAGGGGGAGCAATGGTTTTAATGGATAGGAAAGATTATGAAGGAAAGATGAAAGAAATGTTATCAGACTCTAATTTTTATAAGTCAGTAAATATGTCTGAAATTAAGAAAGGTTTTTCACTTATAGAATCATGTATAGTAGAATGGTTCTATGCAGGTAGAATCGATGAAAAAATGAAAAGGAACATAACTAATAATAACCCGTTGATTAGTAGGATCTTTGGAATACCAAAAACCCATAAAAACATAGATTCTCCCCCTTTAAGACCAATAGTTGCTAGCAAAAATAGTAAATTAGAAGGGATGTCTATTTTTGTAGATAAACATTTACAGAAAGTAGTTCCGAAGGGAGTCACTTATATAAAGAACAGTTATGACTGCATGGCAAAACTTAACAATATTAAGGTCTCAGAATCTGATATACTTGTAACATTGGATATAAATTCTCTCTATACTATGATTTCTACTAAGGAAGGTATGGAGATGGTTAGAATAAAACTGTTGAAATCAAGAGAATTTTCTATAAATACTATTAGTCTGCTAATGGAAATGATAGATTTAGTATTAAGTTATAATTATTTAGAATTCTATGATGAATCGTTTGTCCAAGTCAATGGGGTAGCTATGGGTGCAGCCTTAGCACCTAGCTATGCTAATCTATTCATGCAAGGCTGGGAAACAGCAAATATATTAGAAAGTAGGTTTGTGAAAAATATCATCAAAATGTTAAGATTTATTGACGATATTCTGATTATTTGGAGTGGGACGGTCGAAGAATTAAATTTGTTTTTGAAATATATTGATAATGTCTGTTCTTATATTAAGTTTTCATATAACATCAATACTGAAAATATAAATTTTTTAGACCTCACTATATATAAAAAAGATGGAAAATTAGTGTCAAAAATATATAAAAAAGAATTTCAAAATAATATGTATTTACATTATTCAAGTTTACATCCAAAAAAAACTAAACAGAATATTGTCAAAGTACAAATAAAGAGAATAAGTAATCTAACAGATGATAATGAAAATTTTCATCTAGAAGCTGATAACTTCTGTGAAAGGATGTTAAATAGAGGTTATCCCCAATAAATGATTAAGGAAGTTATGACAGTAGAAATTGTAAACAGAAATAAAAATGAGAAAAAGAAGTTGAATAGAACATCTTCAGCAGATTTTACCACTGCTTTGGCAGTACAAAATAGTACTGATTCTTATGTCATCAAAAATATAGTAAGAAAGAATTGGGGAATTTTTAAAACCAATATTAATTTATTACAGAAGTTAGGCGATAAACCTAAGTTTGTGCAAAAAAGAGCAAAAAATTTTAAAGATTTTTTTCAAGGAAAATTAAATAAAAGAGTAGTAGAAGAAAGAAAAGGAATGTATAAATGTTTTAACTGTAACTATTGTAGTTATTTATATACAGATAGGCATGAGATTTTTGTGGGCAAAACTAAGATATATGTTCCAGGCAGATTTACTTGTAAGTCTAAAAATGTTGTCTATTTAATAATATGTTTAGATTGCAACTCATTTTATGTTGGTAGAACAGGAAGGGAATTGTATAGAAGAATTTATGAACATCAATATGCCATAGGCAAAGGATATGTCAAAAATGCTTTGGCAAAACATTATTTAGAAAGTAAATGTAAGACTAATTTCAAATGTTTAGTTATAGATTTTATCCATCCCAATGTTACAAAGATAAATATTGAAGAAGAATTGGGGTGGCTTGAATACTGCTGGCAAATGAGATTAAATGCGTGTTTTCCACCAGGGTTAAACAATAGAGAGGAATTCATTATGTATTTAAAAAGGAAAGGTTTTAAACATTAGGTTAGTTTTCAGGTATACAGAATAGTTTAAGAATGTTGTAGTTCAAACACATTTTAAACTGATAACTTTTAATTGGATTGCTTAATTGAAACACCTTATTAATTTCTAAGAGTATTTATATGAAGCAGTGTGTTGTAACCATTAGTCTGAAGAAATCTCCCTTTGGAGATGAAAGCGCTCACTTGTGGTTCTATAACAGCGTAATTACAGTGTGTTTTTGTGTGTTTTACTGGATTTTATCTTGTGGATTTTACTTTGTGAATTAAACTTCATTTTTGTGCTATTCTGCCATCTTTTCTTTTTTGATTTGTGCTTTGTTTTGAAGCATGCTGCTTTGCTCATCACTGTATCATGAGGAAGAAGACAAAGGCATAAGCAACACATGATTCTAGAGGCCTGGATAAACATCAGCATGACATTCTTTGTGGGTTGTTAATTTTACAAATGGTGCAGGAAAAACTATATGACTTGTTTTGGGGAACAGAAAGATTGATGGGATTCTATTATCAACAGTCAGCCCACAGGGGAAAAGAACATTTATTTATTTGTTTATAGGTTCATAGGTTTGTACTAGGCTAATGGCCCTGGAGCCTTTACAAACCTAGCCCATAGAAGTGCCCTGGCATTGTGCCACCCACCGTTAGTTCCTAGTGCCTCTATCAAGTAGAGCCACTGGAGTTATCCCTGGAGTGAACTTTCTATTACCCATCCACTCATCAAGTTTTCTCTTGAAGAGGGACAGCGAGGTGCTCTGCTTGACATGTATGGGAAGTCTATTCCAGAGCATGGGCAGTCTCTCGTTGTGGAACCTGTCCCTCTAGCATGTTCTGTTGATTGTAGTAATGAGGTTGAGGTCTCTGGAGTGTGTGGTGCAGTGGAATTGGGATTTCTTTAGATGCAGCACTTCTAACAGAGCTGGGTCAGACATGGCTTTGTAAGTCAAGCAGAGATCACCTCTAAGCAGATGATATGAGTCAGAGAATAGCTGGAGTCTTTTGAGTCTGTCTATGTAGGACATGTGTTTAATACCTAGGATCCTCTTTATAAGACACTTCTGTGGCCTCTCCACCTGTTGGCAGGTGTCTAGTGAAGTACATGCCAAATGGGCATTATACTTGATAACTGGTCTAATGAGAGAAGAGTAGAGAGAGAGAGACAATGACCTCTTTCCTCCAGGATGCAAAACCCTTGGTAATGAGATGTGCCACATAAAAGGACTTTCTAATCACAGTGGCAATATGGTGGTCAAAGGAGAGGTTGCTCTCAACCTGCATCCCCAGATCTCTTATAATACCTTCAGTGTTCAGTGGGCTCCCATCAAAGTGGTAGTTAGTGGGAAATGAGTTTTTACCAAAGGGGATGGTGATGCATTTTTTGGCATTAAGCTTAAGGCCATGATTTTGCCACCAGTCATTGGTTTCAGTGAGACCATTCTGTAGGACATCTGCATCACTTGAGGAGTTAATAATGGCTCCCAGCTTGCAGTTATTTGCGAACTTGGTCAGCCAGAGTCCCTTTGTGTTGGCCTGGATTTCTGAGAATTAGATGCCAAACAGGAGAGGACCCAGAACTGATCTCTGTGGGACTCTACTTGTGAATGGTCAGCAGTCTGACTTGGAGTTTGTTACTTTCACATTGTGTGCTCTATCTGTGAGCTAATTTGCAACCCACGTAGTGTTATAGGGGTTGATGCCTAGTTTATTAAGTCTATCAATAATTCCCGAGTGAGGAATGGTATCAAAGGCCTTGGCCAGATCAAGGTAGGCTGTATGCACTAGCTTACCTTCATCCACAGCTCTGGTGACTGACTCACTGTTTGTTTTATTAGTTAGGTAAACAGACTGGTGTGAAAAACATTTTTAGCTCTGACCCTGGTAAATGCAAAGACATAAATAAAAAATAAAAAGTTACAGGATATGAAAAATTATCCAGATGACTAGAATTTCTAATACTATTAAAGTATTAAGTAGATGACCAGAAGTGTCAAACTAAAGTTCAGTATTGCTACTGCAAACTAAAATTAGTGGAACATTTACTCAGTTATTATTTTGTGTGTCCCTCCTGCCATCTGCAGTGTTCCAGCTCCCACCCTCTGTCATCATAATCATTATCATCAACCCCTTTTTCCCATTCCTACATGGGTTCAAGGGGTGTTGTGTTAATTGTTGCCACATCTCTTGATTCAGAGCCACTCTCATACCTTATTCAATAGTCAAGCCTGACTGTTGCAGGTCTTCTTTCACATAATCTGTCCATCTCTTGGCTGGATGTCCTCGTTTGCTCGTGTCTTCTTCTTCATTATCCCAAATCTTCTTTATCAGATTATTTTCTTCTTTCCTGTATATGTGGCAAAACCACCATAATCTGTTCTCCTGCACCTCCTCTGTAACTGGGGCTACTTTTGCTTCTGCTCTGATGTCATCAGGTCTTCATTTGTACCACTATGTGCATCCTTACTGTCTGTCTCAGACATTTCATCTCCATCATTTTAAACTGCTTCAGCTGCTCTGGCCTCACTGCCTATGTTTATGTCCCTTATAGTAGTGCTGGTTGCAGCACTGGTTTGTACACCTTACTTTTCAGTTTCTTTGGCTTTCTTGTGTCACTCACTACCCACGGAATTTTGGCACTTGTCTGCAGCATCTCTAATTCTATCTTTAATCTCCTCAATCAGACTTTCCTTCTCCCCAGCCATATCTCACAGATACACAAGGCTGTTAATCTGTTCCACTATTTCCCTTCCATCTCAGTTCTCAGCTTCTTCTGGCACCTACCTTGTCTGTATTCCATTTCATCCTATGTGCCTTCAGTTTTGCATTCTATTGTCTTATCATTTACTGAAATTTCTGTTCAGAGTCTGCCTGCCATGTCAGATCAGCTGTATACAGCAGCATTGCTGATCACTCCCTCTGACCTCTTTGCAAATAAGTTTTCAGGTACACAGGTGTATACTAGGCTAACAATCACTGGGGCCTTTATAAGCCTGGTCATGCATCCTAATTGTAAGTCACAAGTTTATGTCCCTTAGAGGTCATTTTAAGGGGTATATGTAAGCTAGGGCAAGATTTGCAAGCTGCCTATGTCTATTAAACAGACAGGTGTTAGACCTTGGGCGTACTTACAATTTCCTTTCCACTGGTCCTTGAATAGGGTTAAGGAAGAGCTGTGCTTCATACAGATGGCAACCCTTTTCTAGAGAAGGGGAATTCTCTGAGACACATACCCATCCCTTCAACATGTCCAATTTATGTTGCAAGCAAAATTTAAATCTCTAGATCGAGTACTTCTGACAGTATTTGCTTTGCAGATATGCAAAAGTTCCATCAGCGTGGGATCCAAGGATGCCTTGTATGCCAGGCATAGAATGCCTAGAGATAGGGCTTTCAGGCAATCTGCATAGGACATGCTATTTATGCCCTTTATTCTTTTTGTGAGGAACCTCTGTGGACATTGCAGCTATTGCATGTGTCTGGTCAAGTACATACTGAAGACGGGGTCACACTCAATGATAGGCCCAATGAGGGCCGAATATAGTGGAACAATAACTTCTTTGGACCTCGATGCCAAGCCTTTTGCTTATAGCTGAGCAACACAGAATTATTTCCTTACTACCTCAGACATGTGATGGTCAAAAGCCAGGTTACTATCTACATACATACTGAAATCCCTGACTACTGGTTCTTGACTTAGGGGTGTGCTATTGATAAGGTAATTTCCTACAGTGCCTGACCCATAAACATGCCCCGGGATTCATGAAGCTTGCGCCAGGTGCAGGCGTAGCATAGGCGGTATAATGCCAAATATGGCCGCCGAGCGATTCAGGTACGATCCAATTCCATGTGCACTACCGGCGTACGCCAGAACTGCGCAGCCCTCAGCTTAGGTATGCTAATCACCCCATGCACAGTGCCGCACCATGCAAATGAGGGTACATAGCAATTCATGAAGCGGTGCAGGCGTAGCGTAAGCCCACAGAAATGTAAACCAAAAAACACGATTTACATTTTTCCAAACAGAACATCGGAGCTATGAAAGTGGACCAGACTCATGTATTACAAAGTTAACATATGCCAATGGCTAAATATACAGTCAATGGCATAAGAAAAGATGCACAACACCTAAAAAAACAACATTTAATGTCATGTCCACAGTAACGTAAAGTACAACCGCAGGGCATGTGTGCGCAAATGGGAACACAAAGAAAATATATACAAATGTCATAAAATTGCAATGTAATACAAACAGGATTTCACCATAATACTCAATGGTATGCATGGTACATCAAAACCAAGCTGCAAAGGTTGCTAAGGGTTTGTGACAGTGTTCGGCACTGTAACTATGAATTAGTAGTCAATGCCATGCAAATGAGGCAGGTAATACTGAATCGCAAACGTCCCGCTGGATTAAGGATATACCATACGGTGCAGTGCTACAACACTGAGCAGTGGCTCAGAGGTATACATGACATCAGCAGTGGGGTGTGCCACCCTAGCTGTAAGCACATTGGAGCAATGCAAATCTGGCCTGGCCATTGCTAAGCAAAGCTGCAGGACAGGGGTGGGGAGATAGGTATAGCATCGTTTAGCTGAGAGCACATATGGTGCCCGAAGGTGCATGTGTACGGGGATGAAAACGTGCCCGAAACCCGGTAAGCGGATGCACGCGCCGCGAACCATAGCACAAACAGGAAGGTCAGGGGAAGTAAAGAAGGAAATGCTGCAGTAGGGTAATTGGAGTACAACTGAGCAATTAACACCTATTAACTCACAGTGGGCAATCAACGGCAGCTGACAAGTCTGCTCGCAGAAACCTGCAAAACAGGATAGGGAAGGTGTCGGATTGCAAAGAAAGAAGAACTGTCATAGCAGAGCAAAGCAAACCTACAGTAGACCAGCAATAGAACACATTACGCAAGATAAGCCAGGTCTAGGAAAGGACAAATGAAAGCAGGCTGCTGGATGCATGCCAGAAAATGGTAGGTGAAACATGAAGAAATGTAAAGGGAAGGGCAAGAGGTAATCCGTGGCAGCCAAATGTAATTCAACACCAAAGGCACCACAATAGTAGTTCCTGTAGTAAAACACATAAGATACCCTGTAGCTACGATCTTACAGACACACCCAAATGACATCATCGGTGTTCACAGAACAATAGTATAAAGTGTGAAAGCACCCTAGACACACCTGTGTATTCCCAAACACTGCACCATAGGTGTAAACACATGGGGAACTTTTAAAATGTACATGTTGGGAGCTGCCATAGCTGTGATTCATCACCATGTGTTAGAGACTGACAGTGTTGTGGAGGATGATGCTGACAACCACCGCAGGCCCTGGAGGAGGAGAAGAGTGTTCAGACCAAGGGTAACCTACCAGGGGCTACATGATCTGAAGATAGTAGAGCATTACAGGGTGGACAGGGACATCCTACAGCAAATAGTTGAGCTGTGCCAGCCACGCCTGAGATCCAGAAACAACAGAGGGGAACCCATCCCAGTGGACACGAAGGTATGTGTAAGCTTGCGAATACTAGCCACAGGTACCTTTCAAAGGCCAACTGGAGATATAATGGGGATCTCACAGGCATCAGCATCCAGGGTACTACACCAGTTCCTGGATGCCATGTTACCACATGCCAATGAGCATATATACTTCCCCCGAACTCAGGAGGAGTTGGCCAGCAATATGTGTCACTTCCACCATGTGGCACACTACCCGGAGGTACTGGGTACGATAGACTGCACGCACATACATATCAAGTCACCACCCAGTGAGCATGGTAGGCGCTACATAAACTGCAATGGATTCCACTCCATCAACTGCCAGGTCGTGTGCAATGCCCAGGGCATTATCATGGATGTGTGTGCTGGCAGTCCTGGAAGCTACCATGACTCCCATATCTGGCATGCCTCACAGCTGTATCAGGTATTTGTCAGGGGGGAAATCCCACATGGCCACCTTGTGGGGGATGCTGGCTATGCACTGGAGCCATGGATGATGACTCCCATCAGAAATGCACACACACCCATGCAAGAACGCCATAATGAGGCACACGCACAAACCAGAATCATCATAGAGCATGTGTTCGGGATGCTGAAATCACGGTTCCGTTGCTTGGATACATCTGGTGGAGCCTTGCAGTACTCTCCAGGCACGTGTGCCCACATCTTCATAGTATGTGCCATGCTACATAATATGATCCTGCAGAAACAGCTGCAGCAGGGACAAAATGGTGAAGGCCCTCATAGCCCACCGCAATTACCAAGGCCATCACAGGCACAGAGAGATTCAGACCACGAACACCCTGTGCCAGCCCCAGTAGGCAGACGGAGGCATGTCCAATATGGCTATGCCTTGGCAAACAGGGAACGTATAGCACATACTCTGACAGTGTAGGCCCCTATGGACTGACACACCTCTCCACCTGCACACACAGTAAAATGGATGGCACACACACACAACCACCTGTAAATTGTAATGTAAAGGTGGGCTACTGTGTGAATCCTACATAGGCAGCCCTCAACCACTGTACACACAACAGCTATTGGAACAAGAAATGTCACCACCTGAACAGTACATGCACCTATCAGCATATGTTGGTACTGTGTGTAGGTTCCTAGGTACATCGTTAGGTACACACCTGATTGTCAGAGGCCATACACCAATCGAGGCAAACAGTGTCTGCTGTCACCACAACATCGAGTAACCAACTGTTGCTCAGTGGAGCAGAGGCAATCGTGGGATCACATGTGTGTAAGCACTGTTCTCCACACACTCTGCACAGATTCCCTGGTGCATTAATGAGGGGCTCCACATAATGTAATCATGGATTTCGTATCAAGGCATGAGGTGTACCCATGACAGGTATCTGTCACCCCAGCATGCTCCACCTATGGTCGTTTGAAGGTGTAGCACATTATCGTGTGTGGCTCACTGTGATATACATACCCAATGCTGGAGCACATCCATTAAACATCACATGGACATACCATTAATAGGACTCATCCATATGTAAACTAACTGAGTCACCCATGTGATTGCAGTATGGAGTAACAGCCGTAGTATAGTCCACATACAAAACGCCATAACACGTGTACAAATCCCAGATGCCCAAGTGGTAAATGTAGTGACCGTCGTGCATGTTCCCGGTCCCATGTCCTGCAAGGTATGTAATGTAATGTAATCCCTAAGGCACGAATAATGCATGTCGGATGCAGGTCATCAGATCATGTTTAGCACACATTAGCAGGAATATGCATTGCCCAGTGCTGGTAAGCGTCATTTAAATATGACTATATGGATATGCATGAAACAGGGCTAAGCTTCTCTGAATATCGCACAGATCACGGTCAATGATGTCCAGAACAGGTGAAACCAGCATTATTCACCCCTGTACTAATAGTGCCTGCTCTGAAGGGTAAAACGACCACTGCCAGGAGTAGAACACGCAATTATGTACACAATCACCTAACACTATGGTAGCCAAGATGTACCTACGGCAGGTGTGTAATGTGACAGGTTCAAACACAAACGTGCGGAGTCCAGGAAACAGTATACACCGACAAGTACACAATGAAAGGTGTATTCTGCCTGTCACTCTCTCTGCCAGATATATACATACATACACATATATATAGATATATATATATATATATATATATATATATATATTTATATTGATATATATAATACAGATAGAAAGGGTGATAGAGAGATATATGTTCATATATACAGATTCACCGATATCTGTAAATATATAGATAGGTCAACGACATGCACACAACCATGGAGGTACAAATAAATAGGATACCGCCGACTATGGAATGTGTCACATACCGACACGTGTAACCACAAGGCTGAAAGACCGAAAGAACACAGTACCGGAACACTAGAACTGCAATTAATATTATCACGATATGAAGGGACATTTAGTTACCGCTGCCGGTGTTGCGGTCCACGTAGGTACTGTGTTCAACTGTGTTTGTGATTGCCGTAGTCTGTTTATGTGTGTGTTGAGGGTGCTGTGTGCATGTCCGTGTGACTGTAATGTGTGTGTGTGTGTGTGTGTGTGTGTGTGTGTGTGTGTGTGTGTGTGTGTGTGTGTGTGTGTGTGGGTCTGCATCGTGTGTCTGTTAGTGCCAACTCGGAGGTAGATCATTACAGTAGGTGTGGTTATAGCTAGCCGTAGGCATACGGTTACCACCTGTCCCACGTTAGGAAGGTCAACCCCTCCCTGGGCAGTTGTGTCCTGACATAAAACATTAAAAAGGGCAAATGTCTGAGATTGTAGGATATTATTATGTCCCATATATTATATAATAGTTGCATTAAATAGTTATGCCTGTATGTAAGAAACGTAAATGTTACATGCAATATGATAAATAGCCAAAGTCCTACAACAATAAGTATGTATTCAAGATAAAAGTATGTGCTATCCTGTGTACTGACTGTGGGTATGTGTCGGCCTGTAAACACCGATATGTGTCCCGCAAGTGGCCCACAATGGCCATTTGAAAAGGTGGCAACCCATGCCAAAGAGGTTCAGTTACCAACACAACTGCAATGAGTGCAAATATCTGGGACAGAAATACATGGGACAGCTGTCATTTAGTAACATTCCTTTACATATCACTGTATTTCCGGAGGTATGGAAGTATCAACCTCACCTGCATACTATATAGAAACCAATTAACAACGGCCCAATGTATATGCCCGTAACAAAAGTCTACTAACTGATAGGTCTTTAATTAGGGAAGGAGCCCACACACATATATGGAATATGTAGAAATGCAAGCCCCACAAACCTGTATATGCTACGTACACCCACCTACATTCCCCACACACGAAACTATAGCAATACAGACTGTAATTACAGCACAAACATCCAGTTACTCAATTACATCTGCAGAAGCGTTAACATACCTTGTGAGAGACACATTTTTAAAGGCGCCATGTGAAATCATAGCCGTTGTATAATGGAACAGACGGCGATGTTACAGGTTTTGTTTGCAATAGTCCCTTATCAGATGGTTGGGATGACAGGTACACTCACATGTAGAACCACTTACTCTAGCCGTCACACACAATCCACTGGGGACATGTATCCAAAATATCCATGTCTCTACATATAGCAGTTGCAATTACACACAACAAAACACAATACAGGCCATCTTCCCAAAGGTAGGGCAAATGGGCAACGCCCAAGTGGAGAATGCAATTATACCCCACTGTTGCCACATAATTGGTGAATGTAGCAGCTGCATAGCTGATGTGCAAGTAATAATTCACTCAGGAACACCAATTGATGGCAGGAAACCACATGTTACAGGTATCGACGTATATAAGGATGACTTGCCAGACATTCAAACCGTATGCTCATACCATAGAACTGTTTAAACTGTGTAAGAGAGATAGTTATGGAAGTTCGTAACGATAACAAGGTATGTAGAACACTCAGTATGTTAGTGTATGTATAGCCTGTTTTGTATTAATTAAAAGTGTCCGCAATGCATAAAGTGGGAAAAGGTATCATGTAGTGATGTCTTGCTGAGCATAGTAATGCTTGTAGAAATTGTGTGTCCTGCAGTGGGCCACAAGGTAAACATCACAGACACCACAAGGGATGCTACATGAGGGCTTTAAACAGAACAATTCCATACCACCCACCGTCAGTGGTAGGGTATGTCCAACAAGTACGTGCCATAGCAGGGGATAGAATATGTTGATATACTGTCACAGTAGGCATGTGTATGGGCATATAATGACAATGACATGCCTAAGGTGGTCCCGCTGTGCAAGTATGCTTTGCATTATGGGATAATATGTAAAATATGTGTAATGTACAGTATTGTAGGTAGATAAGTCAGATATTCTGCACAGCATAACAGGCATATCATGCATACCAAAGGTATCGTCTATTGGCATGTACAATATACAATAACAGGACACATATGGCTTGTAGTCACGGGACACTGTAACAGCATGATAGCTCATCAAAATGGAAGAGCTACTCAATTAACCATGCACAAAGGACATGTAATAGCTTCACAGGTTCATAGTGGGGTACTATGCAGTCTGGCAAGTCTATGTGTAAGCCCAACTACAGTGTTTACACCAGCAGCACCTCTCTAGGGTAGTGTCCTGTCTGTGAACAGCAGAGCCATGTGTTACTTGCACCTCTGCACAGTACAGCCACTGCAGTGATCCCTGGCATACATGTGTGTCTCCCATCCACCAAGTGAGGTATTACATGAACAGTGCTACTGAGTATCCCTGCATGATGTACATAGGAATCATGTTCCAAAGCATGGTGAGTGTCTGGTTTGGGAATGTAACCCTCAAGCACATCCCACTCATCGTTGCGTGTGTGCACATATCCATGAGCATGTTGCTCACAGTGGCTTTTGCTTATGTCGCTTATGTGGAGTATATCCATGAATATTGTTGTGGACATGAGCCCTGTCTGTTCAGCAGAGGTCACCCCTGAGTATGTAATATGCAAATGTGTACAGTCGTGGTGTTTGTAGTTCTGCCGCATACATCAACCTTCGGAGCTCAATAATCCTCATGGCGTGTTAATGTTGTAGTATGTAAAGCCGTAGCTGTTATGTAAAGTACACCCTAAACGGGGTGTTGTACCCTTGAATGTGTGTATACATCAGGAGTTCAGAGGTACAATGGGTGCCTATGTTCCAGCTACAAACCCAGTGCAGATAAGGATGGCCACGTAGGATATCCATGCCACAGTGGCGATAAGGTTATCAAAGGAGTGGGTGCTACATACGTGTGTACTATGATCACGTACAATGTGACATGTATGTAGGGGACTACCACCTATGTGATAGTCAGTGGGTGATTGGTGTAATGCAAAGGGGATGTTCATGCACCTTGTGTCATGCAGCTTGAGGCCATGATAATGATATCAGGTATCCGTCACAGTGACACCCTTATGGAGGGAGTCAGTATCAGCTGGTGGATCAATCATGGTGCTTTTTATGCAGTTGTCTGGAAAGCTAGTCAGGGGAAAGTCCCTCTGTGCTAGCCTGTACCTCAGGGAAGCATATACCAAACATGAGGGGTCCTATGACTGAGGACTGTGGTACACCAAGTGTAACTGAAATACAGTAGGTACTATGGTATGCTACCCTCATTGTGTGGGTCCTGTCTGTGAGCCACTTTGCATAACATCCTGAGACATAGGGGTCGATGTGCAGGTGGATGTGTATGTTGTCAATATCAGAATGGAGAACAGTGCTGAAAGCCAATGAGAGGACAATGTAGCCTGTGTGGACCCCCTTACCGTCATCAACTACCCTGGTAACTGTATCAAAGGAGTACACCAGGTGTAGGAGCCATGCTCTGGCCCTAACAAGTCCAACCTGGGTGGCATAAAAGGACTGGAGCTCACCAGTGTCTCTGTGAATGACTTCCATAATGATGTGCCCCATAGCCTTGCAGAACAGTCCAGTCAGGTGTATAGGGCAATAGTCCCGCTCGTTCATTGTGGCGCCACCTGTGTGGAGTGTGATAACTGTTGCTGTGTGCCATTCAGGGGCCACAATGTCTGATACAAGGCTATTACTGAATCTGGTGGCCAAGTGGGGAGACATGTCATTCAGAGGTTTGTGTAAATCACAGCCTGGGATGTTGGATGGTCACATGGAGTCAGTGTTCCAGGCCTTAGAGAGTGCAGGTTAGTATTGTGTAGTTGTGACCACAGTGACACCGCAATGTTCCTGCATGGATTGTGGCCCTGAGAGGGTGTAATGTTAGCATTGAACCCATCCGCCAGCATGTTGCCAACATCACTCGGTTCTGTAATGTTCCTGAGTAACTGTTGTATGTCAGAGCAGATGTGGGTATTGCCATTGACTACTGACATACCTCCATAATGCCTTGTGGTACACCCTGGAATGTGTCGCAGTAATGTTTACGTAGCTAGGTAGGTTCGGAGTATGTGATGAGGGATCCCGTATCCCTACTGAGGCTGACCAGTGAGCTACCCCACCCATGGGATTGTACTCCACTTTGCAACATCCTCCACCTTTTGTTGTAAATTATGTCCATGGAACTGGACCTCCAGAGTGGCGTCTGTTATCTGGTGGGTACCATCATGGGTCTGTTTGGAATAGCATGATCCATGCAGTCGTGTAAGTGCTAATGAAGTGCACTGGGGTATGTTTCAGTGTTTGTATGTGCATTGTCCATCAGCACGGGTGTCATGACGTTAACTACTGCTGTCATAAGACATCTGTAGTAGGCGTTGTAGTACTCTTGTACTGTGTATTCCGTGAAGGGTGCGGTGCCGGGATGTGGATAACAAGGGTGATTAGCATATGTTCAGAATCCACCAATGAGGGGATAACCCCAGGTGTGGAACACCAGTCACATGTTGGTAGTGTCCATGTCTAGGAAATTGTTGGTCTTGGAGGTGGTGTGTATGGGTTGATCCAGCCAAGTGGAGGTTATGAATCCCGGACAGCATTGGCCTAATGTGTCGGTACATGAGTGGCTATCCCAGTTAAGTGTGGGGTAGTGTCAGTCTCACATCAGTAGTACCTGTCTGAACCCTACTGTCCAGTACACCAAGAAATGAGGTCTGGTAACCGTGGGGTATGTTGTTGAATCTGTAGCATGTTACAATGTGTATAGCAGTTCTGGCCACAGTTAGTTGCATGTGGAGCACCTCTGATGCATTGTGCTAAGTAACTAGCCAGGATGTGTGTACAACATAGTGGAATATGGGAACACCTCAGCCGTGGGTGTTCCGGTCCAGGTTACATGACTGAAAGGTGTGGTCTGCGTATAACCTGTCATTGCAGGTGTGCTCTGCAGAGCCTAGAGGCAGGTCCCAGTCACTGCAGAGATATTGAAGTGATCCATTATAAGGAGTGCCTTGCCTGCGTGCATCAGAGATGAAGATGTCAAGCATTGAGTCACATGACCCCGTGTTTTGCTTGTCTGTTCCTGTTCTGGTGGTGAATGTTATTGGAAACTGTGCAAGACAGGCAGTATAGGAGCAGCAAGAGCCTTAGATGTTATCTGTACTCCCAGGGTGACAGGTGCAGGTCATCTGTGCCAAAGCATCATGTTTTGTTGACCATGTCAGTCAAAGCGGACAGATACCGGATGCCTGTGGAATGACAGCAGAAGCATAGGCAACTGTTGAAGTGAAACAGTCAGTCGTTGTACAGTGGTATCAAGTCCGGATGAATGCATAATGCTCCCCAGGTCTTGGCCCATACATTCAGGGCTACAAGACTGGTGAGCTATTGCATGTTCCTGCACATGTAGTCTGTGAAGTTGCATCTCAGGGCAGTCACACTTACATGGAGAATGACAGTCAAATTGTACCTGGTGAGGTGTGGCATGAGTGCATAGGTTATGTTGCAGAACAAGTTACCCAGCAGCTAGATGTAAGCGACTATCGCCTTGTGTAGCCTGCTGAGTGGGACATCAGTGTGACTATTGGCTGTATGTGATGGGCACACATGAGTCTGTGGTCTATAAGTTATTGTTGTTGTGTTTGGTGATGGGGGCTGCCTTTGGTGCCTACACAGAGTATGGAGAGGTACTGCACAAGTTGTACTAGTACGTGTGGCCTGTGGTGGTGGAGATCTTGTGAGACTATGTGATGAGTGGGGTGTGTTGCAAATGTTACACGTCCCCACATGACGGTCGGGTTCAGTCAGGGTTGGTGACAGCATTACCCCCAGCATGGCTGCATATGTGCATCTCCCACAGGCTGTAGTGTCGTATGTTGGGAGGTGAGCATTGACTGTGTACATGAGACAATCAGGAAATAGCACTGGTACGTGACAGTTGGACATGCCTGTATATTCAACCATGTCTCACAAGATATGTGAGTTACGTGTGTACAACAGCTGTTGTACTGTAAGCAAGCTGGAAATGTAAGGACAGACAGTGTACTTGTGAGAAATGGTTTGGAATGGGTGCTATATTAATTAGTAGCTCATGAAGTGCTCACAAGTTCTGAACAAGTGCTGAGCATGAAAATGCAATACAGATAGGGTGTTGGATAATATCAACCCACAAGTGGTGACGACAGTCATAACTGGAGGCACCGCACTATTACCCTGCTGAGTATGGTCTGCAAGTCCATGAACCATTATCAACATAGATGTTAGCAGTACAGATGTAGATGACAGTATGGATGTTTGACTACATGTACCTTTGTATGTCACAGGAGTGTTCTACCAGTGGCCTGTTGACAGAATCAACACTACAAAAGGTGTCAGAGTGACATGTGCATATCACACCAGTGGCAGCTACAGTAAAACAGGGTTAATGTGTTGTACTCCCCCCTCATTGTAGCCCATACCACACAGACAAATGTGAGGCATCTGTGTATGTAAGGGTGTGAATGGCTATGACCTATGAGCAATAGCTGTCTCAGTGTTATGAACAACATACAGAATGGGCTTTGCTGGTGAGGTGTGTGACATATGTGCACATTCTGACAGATGATATCAGCACTGTCACTGCTAGGTGAATATCCCTGTACCCATTAACTACCACCTAGGCTGCGCTCAACATTATGGACACTGTGTAAGGGATGGTGCTGTGCAGTTCACCTCCCTGAGTTGGTGACATCTCCAGGCCTCTTAGGTAGTCATACGAGGCACCCATGTCATGACAGGGTGCCATCCATGAGCATGGAGATCATTGCACAGGCATACTCAGCACTCGGGTAACCAATATTGGATCACATATCACCTTTAAGGGGTATTGGCCATGCGTGGATGGGCGATACCAGCCTTCACAATCCTCACCTCCACTATGCAGCATGCTGGCTACCTTGCATAAAGACATGTGCTACACTATGATGTTGGACATGCTACACGCACATATCCTGATCTGAAAGACAGACGTCATGGACAGCCACCATCCTACTGCTAGGATCACCACATGCTGGACAGATCCCTGTGCCATACATGTGACATACTCCTGCCATACCATGCAACCCTGTCCATCAAAGCTGCACATGTCATCTCTGTCATACATGGTGTGATGACCGCATGGTAGATGTATTATCAACTGTCTGGATCAATAATGTGGCACTGATGCACCTCGCGGTAGCAAAATGGCTGTCAGATACAGCTAGGAAACCTTGCCCGTACATGCTATAGTTGATAACCATCCCTGTGAATGACGTCCGACTAGCCATTGTCCCATGTCTATCACATGTACAACACAGGCGATCCGTGGCAGGAAATTGAACTGCTGAACAGTGCCGTGTAGATGTATATGGAAAAACACATGATTGTAAAGGTTTCCATGCATATGTGTGCATTGTCACTGCTCAAGTCCATTAAGGCAGTGTATGTGTTGATATGTGACATATACACAGCATCAAGGTCAACAGCATTACTGTGGACACATCCAGCCATGTACTGATAGGTAAGAACACCAGTGCAGGCAAACAGACATGCCCACATCAAGACAGCATTCACATGGAGTATGAACAATGTAATGAGGTGACACACATATATGGTGATGATATCCAATGCATAACGGGTGTTACATGTGTGTGACACAAACATGTCAGTCGTGTCAGTGTCATGATGATTTGCAAAGATAACTGCAGATGTACTAGATTTACTACAAATGTATGTGCAGCGGTATCTCTGTACATCTCTGTGATATTGTGACCTGTCACCATCATTATGTCTTACAGATAATGCCTCATTCACGCCTGCCAGCGTACAGCCACCAGGAGGATGATGTCCTCATTCCGTACCTCCATGAGAACTACGAGGTGTTGTTCAGCCATGTGCCACAGCATGCCCAGCAGTGTGATGACCTGTTGCAGGATCTTCGCAGAAGGTTAATGATGTGGGTGGCCATAACTGCACCTACCAGCAGCTGCACAGACACTGCACGGACTTGATATGACATGTGAAACAGCGTGCCACTGCAATCGCCAGGGACCAAGGTGGAGCAGGTGGTGGGCCACCAACCCAGCCCCCACTCACACGCACCGAGGAGCTACTGGCCAGTCTGGGGACACCCTCAGAACAGCATCCACAAACACTAGCTGCCATAGTAGAGGTGGGTGTTTCCCAACCAATGAGCCTGGACTTGCCTGGTAAGTCAGTACTGCACATATGACTATTATATCCCATTTAGTTGCATGTGTCACTGCACATTATGTAATGTAACATCATATACAAGGTATGTTTACACACATGCAGCATACTACAATATGCTACCCTGTGTATGCACACATGCGCATACTATATGCTATTGTACAGGCAAATGTGTTAACATGCACAGTGCACCCTGTGGCTGTCATACAGTCATGGATAATGTTCAAACTGCTGTGTCACCCCTATACAGGTACCTCTGGCATGCTGCACAGACATCAGTCTGTTGCAGGTGAGACTGTCATCAGTATCAGGCATGTTAAAGCATAGATCTATTCACCATGTGGCCAGTTAACACTTGTACACTTGATGTTTGGTCCAGTCACGATATACAGGTTGCATCTCCCATCATTTACACTGGCTACCCATGTGCAATATATACAAATGAAATGATACACTGACATGAAACCACAGTATCTGTCATTGCTACATGTGTGGACAGCTGTGCATACAACGGTGGAGGTGTTGTACAATGTAGGCATATGTACTATACATTGAAACAACACATGTGTGGTACGCAAACAGTACCACACAGTGAGCTGGGATATGGGCAGCCCACAGGAGTCACCATTGTGTTATATGCCCCTGCAATGGGTGCACACATTGTGATGTGCCATCTGACATGTCCCAGACACGTAGTGTTCTGGCTGCAATATTGTCACACTATCCCATAACACATATCCCACATAACAAACATACAACCCGTTGTCTGCATAGCCCTGTGGATGGTGACATATCTGACATCTATGGGTGTATGTCATATGGGACAACACAGACATATGAGATAGATGGCCATCACAAACATTTGGCCAACACATGTTCACACATGGCCATCGGGGATGGTCAGAGACATGTAGCCACACAGTAGATGTGTTGTGTATACACCCTGTTGCACATTGTCCACACATGGTCCAATTATAGCCTTAGTTGACTGATTATACAGTTGATGTGGTACACTGGACATCCTAAAAGACTGTGCACAGCTAGTGGAGGTGTCACTTAAGTCTACCATATAAGATGTGTTGAACATCACGACTGTGTCATAGCATGACAGTAGTCACCTGTACAGCTTCCACAGACATTGACACCACATCAGGCCACATATATTGTACATTTCCCTTGCTGCTGTAGGACATCACCGTTAGCTGTGCACCTCGTGTGTGTGGTACATCAATGTCATGTGGGACATGGTGAATTGACAAGTCTGCCATGTGTGGACATGGTTGCCAGGCAGCTAAGACTCTGTAGTAGTTGTGCAGGGGTGTCATCTGTAGGACTTCCAGTGACCTGTCACATGACACAGCATGGTTTGGTGTGTATTCACCTCAGCATCATGGGTCACAATCCACAGTTATGTCATGGGTATGCATGCAGTTATGGTTGCAAAATTTTTGCCTTTTAACAATTAATGTCTGAGCCCTGCAAGGGCCTGCTGTACATGATGATGCGGTCAAATTTCCCTGCCCTGTTTGTCTGTTTTTGTAGGTGTGTGTGTGTTTGTGTTGTGTGGTTGTGTGTGTTGTGTTTGCCCGGTTCTGTGGTTTCCCCCCTGTGTTGTTCCCGTTTGGTTGGTGTTGGTGTGTTTTGTTGTGTGTGGTTGTTGGGTTTTCTGTTGTGTGTTGTTTTTTGTCTGGTGGCTGTTTCTGTGTGTGTTTGTGTGTGTGTGTGTGTTTGTGTGTGTGTGTGTGTTTGTTGGTTTTTTTGTTGGTGTGTGGTTTTTTGCTTTGTGTTGTGTTGGTGTGTTGTGGGTGGGGTTGTGGGGTGTTGTGTGGTTGTGTTGTTTTGTTTGCTGTGTGTGGTGGGGGGTGGTGTTGGGGGCTTTGTGGTTTTTTTGGGGGGTGTGTTTTTGGGGTGTGGCCCATTGATAGAACTTTTTTGGGGGATTTCAAGGGGGGAGGTATCCCCCTGTCCCCCGAGTTTGGCCCCACAGAAAACCGTGTGAAAAGCAGAGGGAAGGCGGGTGCAGGGGTGAACTGTCCAAAATGGGCCACCAGGGATTCCCTTCCCGCAACAGCTGGGGCCAACATTAACCCCAAACCCTGGCCCGGAAGGCGGAGTGTTGGGGGGAACAGGAGGGGGGCCAAGGGGTTTCACCCTTGCAGGAATGGCAATTCCACACAAGGGGCTGTGGCCGGGGGCTGGGTTTTAAAGGAAAGGGGCCTTGGCGGGCCCTGGAAATGGGCAGGCCAGACTGGGTCAAGAAAAGTCCAACTGTAATGGCCGGGGCCTGAACCCCGGCAACAGGAGGGCGGGCCCGCAAGGGCTGCATCTGGCTTTAAATTGACAAATCCCTTGGGGAAAGGCCCTCAAAAGGCAAAATTGTGAAAATTTCCCCGACAAAACCCCCCCTTTTGGGGCATGAACCCCACATGCATAATGCCGACTGTCCTGTCCCGGAAACAACCTGGTAAGGGGGGCAGCCCCTGGCAAAAAATTTTCACCCTGTGCATATGTGAAACCCGGCCCCTCCCTGCCCACCCATTGGTGCAGGGGGCAGTCAAATGGTCTTGCACAGGGGGAAAAGAATGTGGGGTGAATTCAAATTTTGGGGAAAAACCGTCCAGTAACATGTTTTTTATTGACAGTAGGCCAAAAAAAAATAAAACCTGTTTGGGAAGTGCCCTGGCCCCCAACCTTGCAGGCCAAAAGGTCAGTGGCGTCCCAGTGAAAATGGGGACTCCGGCGTACAATTAGCTGCTAATTTCCCCCTGTGTTAAAAGGCTAAAAAACAGATGTCCCCACATAACTACCCGAACATGTGGGCTGAAACACATGGGTAAGACGGGCATCCATACCGGCACACACAATGTTTCATTCAGGGGGGCACCAGCTGGCCAAATTAACCCTTGATAGATGAGGCCCCTTTACAAAAACCCTGTCACAACAGGAAAATGCCCAAATGGGGGCAACAAAAATTAACAATAGTGGAGGTGAATTACATAAGTATGTACCCACAACCCGAGAATAACATGTAAGGGGCCAGTGGCTAACACATAACAGGGTGTGGATGATCCCTGGGGGGTTTCCTTTGTTCTGATGGACATACATCACTCCATGAAAAGTAATACTCACACACACAAACACACAACACCCAACCACAAACAACAAAACCCCAACCACACAAACACCAAACATGTGGGCCCTGTTTAATAAAAAGGGTACAGTGGTAACACACCCCCCCAGGTTTTACATCAAGTAAAATTTAAAAATGTCAGGGGTTTTAACAATTGGGATGATTACCTAGGGCAATTTGGTAACCCGAAACCTCAAATGTGAAGATACCCTGTAATTAAGGAAACATGCCAACCCCAAAGGTACCCAAACCCATCGGGAACTCATATGGGAGGTGAGGACTGCAATACTTCACAGTAAAATGACCCCCACGCCCAAAAAATAACATGTACGTTTTTCCCGTAAGGTAGGATGGCACCACCTGTGGCCATCCCCCCATTTAAAGGTGGATCCCCTTTATGTACAACACCTCCCTCCATGCACCAAAGTCATACACCAAACACAAACCACAACCAAACACAAAACAACACACACCACACATTTCCACCACAAACATGTGGGGTCCACATTTTCATTCCATTTTTTCAGAAAGGTGGGCATGTGTGATACAAAAAACCAACTGTTTTTGTATGTTTCATGGGTAATGTACAAGGGGGTTTCCCCACAACATTTTACCCCGATGTTAACAAAGATGGACCCACCTTATTTGGGATTATTTTGGGGCCACGCAAACACAAAAGCAGTATGTACAATTTTTTTGTGGTTTGGGCCTGCAACCCCTGCAGTATGCCCCATTTTTTTTTGTACCACGTCTCTGCAAGTGTGTAAGACCCAGGGTGTGTGACAGGTTTTTCAGTGGATTTCCAAAAATGATGGGTTTTAGTCTCACATTCGTAACCCCGTAACCCCTGGCCCTAGTCACATGTTTGGTAAGATGGGTTGTGGCCAAAACATTATTTTGAGGGTACATTTAGGGACCCATCCACCAACCTTTATGGCTCCTAGGGTACTGGGCAGTAAATTTCACCATTTTTGGGCAATATGGCTCTTCCTGTTTAGTTTGGGCACAAGAGTTTCAACTCGGGTACTGCCCAGATGGTGTGATGGACACCATAATTAAATGTGTTGTTTTAAATCCTGTCATGAAAACAGTTGAATGCAAATGGTGGACCCCTGGTGATGGAAAAATACATTCCCAAAAGGACTGTGATTAATGTGTGGCATGGTAACCCGTTCGGGGATTTCCTCGTTACATGGGATCATCCCGTTAGGATTTCACCAGGAACAATTCCATTTTGCCCGTGGATGCCTACATTGCCACGGGACGCAAGGGGTTTTGTTGTCCCATTGTGTTTGTTGTGGGTCATTTTCCCCCAACCACTGTGTTGTTTGTCATACCACATTTGTTTTGACGCCATCATCTTCCCTTGGCCCGCCTTTTTATGTGTACCACCTGGTATACCCTTTGGGGTCTTGTTCCCTAACCACTTTGAACTGGTAATGTGTAGTTGAAAAGTTGGTGTAGACCCCCCTGAAGTTGGTTGGGGGTGTTGTGGTTGTTGGTGTGTGTGTTGTGGTTTTCCCCTGCCTGGGGGATAAACTTTTTAGGGGTACTAAAAACATTCCCCTTTTTGTCTTTTCCTTTTGGGATTGTATCCCCTGAAATTGTCTGGGAGTCTGTTAGTAAACCGGGAGGGGGTTCGTAACCAATGTGTTGTGTAAGGATTGGTGATGCGACCCCCCCCTGGGGTTTTTTTGTGTGTGGCCCCTGCCCAAATAAGCTTTTAGAGGACCCACATACATTCCCACGGCCCTTTTTCCTTTGGGGTATGTCATCCCCCAAAAGACCTTGGGGGGGCTTTTTCCAAATTGTAGCGCGTAACTGGTAGTGAAAGGGATTAATGGACCCCCGTGCCAAATGTGTGGTGGGTGGGTTTTTTGTGGGTGTGTGTTGTTGGGGTTTTGGCCACTCCCAAGGGAAAGGTGGTCATCCAAACCCCCGGTGTCTTTCCCAGATGATGCATCCCCTTTGCCCGTGGGGGGGTACGTCGTGGGGTTTTTTATCTAATGTAGTGTGGGAATAGAAGGAGTGTCTTCACACATGTGTGTGTTTGGGGTTTCCAGGGGGGCTTGGGGGCAGTATTGCTTTTTTTTTTTGCTACCATAATTCCCACCCCCTTTTTGCCGAATGGGGGTCAACCACCTAATAGTCTGGGAGTCTGTGCAGTATCTTCCCGTACGTTCCCGTATGCCTAAAATGCCTTTTGGTAAAAAAAGGAGGTGGTGTATTTCCCCCCTGCAAATTTTGTTGTGGTGGTGTTGTGTTTGTTTTTGTTGTTGTTTGTTGTTGTTTAAATTTTTAAAAATAATTTTTAATTATAATAATTTTTTTTGCCTTTTAAAGATGTAAAATAAAATGTTTGGGGGGTGCTGTGTCATATTTTGGGGTAGCCGTGTTTGTCCGGTATCTGTAATGATAAGGGATTATGTATTTCAGGCTGGTGGTTTGTTGTTGTGGCAGGGCCCTTTTGGGGACAAGGGATTTTTTGCTGGGGGCCCTACATAATTTATTGGCCCTTTGCCTTGGATGGGTTACACCTAGAGGGGAATTTGGGGTTCGGTTGGGGATTAACATTCTTAAAGCTATCTATGGATAGGTTGTAGGGGTATTTTATCCCAGGGTGTGTGTGGGCCCCGGGTGTTGTGTGTGTGGGGTGGGTTTTAGTTTCCTGGGAGGGGGGAGGGTTGTGTCATTCAAACTTCCTCGGTGTCCCCCTTTGCCCCTGCAGGGGGTGTCATCCCCTGGTACTTGGGAGGGTGACGCAGTGGGGGGGTTCTGTAACTGCAAAACGGGGTTGTAGACAACAGAGATGGGTCCACCCCAACATGCAGGTTGTGGGCAGATACCCAGGGTTTTAATCTGGTGTTTCCCCGGGGTTTCAAAAGGGTTTGGGGGTGACCATATAAAAAATCAAGGCTGGGGGATAATTTTCTGCCAAAACCCACTGGGGTGCAAAACATAACCATCTTCCAAAGGGGGGGCTCAAATTTCCCCGGGATGTTTGGGAGGGCACCCTTATTGGGGGGGTTTTTTTGGGAAAACCCCCCGGGGGAAAAGACCTTTTCCCTTTAAAAAAAAAAAAAAAAAATTTTTTTTTTTAAACCTTTTTTTCCCCCCTTTTTTTTAAAAAAAATTTCAAACAAAAAGGGGGGGGGGAAAGGGGGGAAACCACATTTTAAAAAAGTTTGGGGGGGGGGGGGGGGGGGGGGGGGGGGGGGTGGGGGGGGGGGGGAGCGGGGGGGGGGGGGGGGGGGGGGGGGGGGGGGGGGATACCATGGGATTTTTTTTTTGTTGGAACTGTGCCTCGGAGTGCTCCTCCCTAGCATAAACAGGTGTTGATCAGCACAATCAGCAGATGGCATGGCCAGCCCACACATGAACAGTACGTTAATGTGAGCAAGCAGCATACACACAGGTTTCGTCCACACTCTACACCACCGGTGTATACCTACAGGGACATTTCACGACACAGTCCAACCAAATAACACGGGCTGCAGCAGGTAACATATACCAACATGTGCAGGAGGCTGGGGCAGTGAGGATGTGTATGCTGCCGAACAACCCTTACTGGGGTGACATTGACATAAGACTTTATAGACCGAGGGTGACTTACCAGGGGCTACATGGGCTGGGTATGTTGGATCACTATGGGGTGGACAGAGACCTCCTACAGCAGCTTGTTGACCTGTGCCTAACACATCAAACAGGCCGAGGGAAACACATCACAGTGGATACCATGGGATGTGTTGGTCTAGGTGTACTAGCCACAGGTACCTCACACAGCACAACTGGGGATATCATGGGTATCTCACAGGCATCTACATCCAGAGTATTGCACCAGTTCACAGATGTCATATCAACACATGCTAGTGAGCACGTACATGTCCTCACCACACGTGATTAGTGGACCAGCAATATGCATCTGTTCAACCACATGGATGACTACCCTGGGGTACTGGGTGCTATAGCCTGCACATGTAGCACCACCTGGGGAGCAGAGTAGGGCCTACAGTCAGTGCAGGGGCATACCCTCCAACAGCTAGGCCATATGCGATGGCCAGGGCATGAGATTGAATGTGCGTGCTGTCTGCCCTGGAAGCTATGATGTGTCCGATATATGGCTTCTGACACAGCTGTAGCAAACCAATGCCTATATGGACATCCCCTACAGTCTCCTAGTGGGGGATGCTAGGTAAACACTGGTGTAGTGGCTGATAACACCCATCAGCAATGCACACACACCTGAACACTCACACCATACTGAGGCGGATGCACAGGCAAGACATATACTTCTGCATGTGTTTGGGATGCTCGGTTCACAGTTCTGGTATCCAGACACATCTGTTGGAGCTCTGCAGTATTCACAAGCTACATGCATACAAGTTGTTATGGTATTTGCTATGCTACACAATGTTATCCTGAAGTAACAGTTGCAGCAGGAAAAGCATGGGGCAGGGCCACACAGCCCAACACCACTGCCAAAGCCTGTACAGGCACAGTGTAACTTGGTGAAGGAACTACCTGAGTAGGGCAAAGTCGGCAAAAGCCTGTGCACAGTATGACCTGCCCTTGGCAAAGAGGCAACACAAGGCATATGCACTGACACAGTAGGTACCCACGGATTTCCCCTCTCTGACCCGCACTCAGTACAATGGATGCCAAACATGACAGTACCTGTGCTTGGCCATGTATGGGAGGTGCACTGTGTGCATCCGACATAGGCAGCACTCCAGCACCGTCCTCAAGTCTGGAACACACCCAGGGTATGTCTATTGACCTAACAAGTGGCAGTTGTATTAGAATGTGTACTTTCCCATTGCTATGGTATGTATGTGAGCATACAAGTGACTGTGGTGGCCAAATGTTAGGGCAGCAGACAGTACACATCCATAGTAGCACCATGACCTCTGTAGCACATACAGGGGTCACAATGGTAGCCTGTAGTACACAGGGTGTCCTAACCCACTGCAGATTATGGGCTGACCATCATGTGTGTCCGTACAGCCCACACACATTCCATGCAGCTGGACAGATGTGGACCAATACAGATAAATGATATACGATGGCCTATGGATATGCCTAATGACTGACCCCAACCCCCTATGACACACACAGACGACAGCAGGCCAGGCAGTTTGATGTAGGTTGTGTAAGCTAGGACGTCCAACACCACTGTGCTGGTAATTAATGCTGGGAACTGACGTACCCTGGTATCCCTCCAACCAGCAATTTAGGTAGGTCCACACACTGACATGGAGTACCCGGCAGACCAGTACAGTAGCGGTAGATGTGTACAACTGTTGGCTGTGCCCCCCGTCACACCTACACATGTGAGAGTCATGTGCACCACCCACGGTGCTGTGTAGGACTGTGGTTGTGGTTGCATGTCCCCCCACGCTATGCAGACATGTAGCAACTGTCATTGCCACATGACCATTAGCTACCCTGCAGACACAGCATGTCACCTGTCTATGTAGAACGGAGGGGTCAGCAACACAGTACTAACTATCTGGATATGTGACACATGCAATACAGTTGACCATACTTTGCATGCTCACACACATGATGGTATTGTCGGTCGACAACATGCGTAACAGTCATACTGGGCATGCTCACACACTGAAATGCAGGACAGCCAGGCATGCACACACCTGTGGTCTGGACATATCTGCCAGTACATTGCTATACTGTTGGATGTCTGTGCTATATGGTGTTTGCGGTCTATTGTCTGTACATATGCCATGGTCTATTGTTAATTCACATGAGCTATGTGTGCAGGGTACTTCTACCATCATGTGTATAGGGCGGTTCTTTGTTTGCGGACAGGCCGACGCCTTTGGATACAAACCGGGTAAGGCACAGTCCAGCAGGTGGGAGCTGTTGTGCGTGGGTTTGCACAGTGTTAAGCACTGCTGACCTCTGGTCACAGCACCTTATACATGTTTAGACTCCACATGTCTTTGACAGTGCACTACTGGCATACTGGTAGACAAACATGCTTACAGCTGCTCGCTCTCAGACATTTCCACTTACATTTGTCACTCACGCTGGGTGTGTGCGATCCCTTGTGATGCGTATTACATTGGACTATATGTATCGGGTATGTGTAACCATTTTGCGATGGCAGCCATTCGATTGTACGGACTCGGTGGCCTGTCCAGTGACGTAATCATACTATATGCGTGTTCCTCATACAATCTGCTCCCATCTGCCTGATACATGGGAACCTATACTCTGCAATGCTGACATGTGACTTGAGTTTGTTAACGCAGCTGTCTGCCGAGTCATGCTACCGCATACCTACTGCACGTTGACCACCTTTCAGATTGCACGACGGGAGACTGTAGAAGTGACACCTTTCCCACTTTGCATGGGACAGTCCCTCATCACACATATCACATGTGACAATACCAGAACTCTCCACCAATCGGGGACACATTTCTGCAGAATCAGGGACAGGTCAAGAAAAACAGGGACACTTTTACAAAAGTAGTGCTATTAACTTGACACATTGACAGAATCAGAGCATATGACTTAATACACATATTCTGACGTAACAGTTGTTTATAACTCTTACTTATTGTCATTAGTCAATAAGTATAATTCACCACCTTTCCTTCAACAGTCACTACTTTTAGGAGGGATTAAGAAGGACACAGTTAGACTTTCAGTCAAACTCAGGGACGTACCTGACATTCAGGGACAGTTGAGTGGTATGGACAATACTCTAGCCATTGCAACTGTCCTGATTATGGGACCTTCTCATGTTGTAGGTGTCTGTACTGGTTGCTTGTTACAGGTCTTGTATACCTGACATGTCGATATGTCATATGTAGTAGCATAAGCAACTATACTGCTGCTAGACTATGCTTTGATTTGTTCCGATATGTATATTTCTGTACTATGCATGGCTGTAAGTATGTTCACCCTGGTACATCTGACAGTTCTACAGAACAGGTTCCACTTTGGCCGTTCAGACTGGTGGCGGCCCTATAGACCCTATATGTAGAGCTATCACATGTATCAAGGCAACACATACCCACAGCATACCTTTCAACTGTCCCTGATTTTCAGGGACGTCCCTGATTTTGACTCAAATTTTAACTATGTCCCTCTTAATTTCTCCTAAAACTAGTGACTTTTGGAGGAAAGGTGGTGAATTACACTTAATGAATAATGACAATAATTAAGAGTTACAAACTTCTTTTACTTCAGAAAATGTGTATTAATTCATATGCTCTGATTCTGTCAATGTTTCCAGTTAATAGCACTAATATTTTAAATGTGTCCCTGATTGTCCTTGAGTTCTTCTTGACTTGTCTCTGATTCTGTTGAAATTTTTCCCTAATTGGTTGAGAGGTCTGACCCACAGCCAGTAGTAAACGGACGGCTTCCACGGTTTGCATACGTTAAGTTTATTCATGTAGCATTATAATTGATAATACTGTTTCCTATTACATGTAGCTGTTACTGATACAACAAATTGATGTCTGACACCACTACACACACTATATAGCCTCCATTCCTGAACTCACAGGCCATGTGCCATAACTGTCATTTTTCAAGACACAACTGCCCAGACGGGTGTGTCCCTCGCAGGTGTATGGGTGCTGAACCTCTTCTATTATGCTATCATCTACCTGAGGTGGTCAGCAACTTATGCACTTTCCTTCAGTAGCAGAACTCACATACCAATGGGTGTGAATGAACACTGTATCAGGAACAATGCATAACACCCTGCGGGACACATTTAGATGATTGGTTCTATTAACCAGACACATTCACAGTCACAGAGCATATGTATTCATTCACGTTTGTCGAGGTACATGCCGCTTATGACTCATACATGTTGTCATCTGTCATTACCTGTATTCCGCCACCTGTTCACCTAATATCACTAGTTCTGGCAGTGTTTAGTTGGACTTTGTTACATTCTGATACATAACTATGTACATCCATGCTAATCGAGTACACGGCACTGTGTAGGTCTCTATGTATTCCCCAATGGTTTACAAACTATCCGGTAGATGTGCTCTTCAGATTTGGGAGGTGTAGGCGTATGCTTTGCCCACATAGGAATGTTAATGACTTCCACTGGGCGGGCCTACTACATCTCTGCCAACCAGCACCTGCACACTTAAGCCCATTAATGCATACCCTTGGTCCACCTACCTGGCACCCCTCTACAGCAGTCATGACAAATACTTACTGTGAGCACAGCTGGGGTATGAGCACACCCCTACACATTGCCCACTCTCCCCATCTCGGGACACATGTTGTACGTTTTGTCAACCTATGTATTATCACACTTGCACAACCTACTGTTCCATGTACACCTACATCCTGCTCGTATTAATGTCAGCAGATTCTCAGAAACCCTGAATTTTTGGGGTCACCGTTATCCATGTTTAAAGTGTAGACCTTGCAGAACTCTCCCACTGGTCCTTTCCTACCGGTGTTTTGGACAGCGGCAGTGTATTGATCTGTATTGCCTGTCTGTATGTCTGTCTGGCCTAGCTGGGTGATGTGGAGGGGTACAACGTTTCTTTATTGGACCTCCCAGACACATATGCCCGGGCTGTAAATATGTTGCCCCTAATTGCTGTGAAGTAACCTATTTATGTAAATGTGTATATCTACACTGACATATATAGTTTGTTTTGTGTGTATGTGTATATATCACTACCTGTTGTTTGTGTATATATATCTATCTATATATATCCGTAGTATATCCTTGTGTGCGTGTGTATATATATATATATATATATCCGTATGGATATATATGTGTATGTAAATTAATATAGCTATATCTATATATACATTTTTATCTATATATACATCTGTGTGTCCGTTAACCTATACATTTCCTGGACATGGACATTTACACATGCGTATTGGTTTTATCCCTGCTTCAACAGCATACTATTGCCTTAGTCATTCTGACACTGACACTTCACTCCGGTGAACTTGTGCTCAGTATATTGCACGTTATGCAGCGGACAGATGTCGCACGTTTTTCATGTCTGGGGTGCCGCTGCTAACTGGGATGTGATAGTGTCATTCGACCTATTACTCGTATGCACAGCCTATTTTTCCTGCTACTGTGTTTGTTTCTGTGCACACTCATATTATTACTGTTGATAGGATGTGTGTTTGTGTTACTGTGATTATACATCAACAAATTGTCTTCATGTAGTTGTGTCTTTCTGCTTTTCCCAGTTTGGGGTTGTCACAGCAGAACTCCGTTCCGCTCATGGGTGGCGTATAGGTTTTACGTGCCGGGCTGCCAGACCTGAAGCACAACGTCCGACAACAATATGCCCATTCACGCATGTCTCCACGCAAACAACCCTCTATCTGGGAATTGCACCTACATACTAGCTGACCTCCACGGGCCGCTCCATTGCACCCGGCGCAACATATCCTATCACTCCTGTGTCCATACTCGCATATCCATAGTTTCTCCTGCACACCCGTGTTGAGTTTCCCCGCATAACAGCCATTATACACCTGATATCACAGCCATGACACACCTTTACACATTGCCCTTTCATGAGTGTTGGGGCCCTACACACATTTTGTACCACCTCGTGTATTCACAGGCTCACCATCCATTCATATTTGCACATACGTGCCTTTCCTGGTGTTATGGATTATGAACGATTTGCGGGTTACAAGTGTAGGTGGTCGCAACATGTCCTACATTCCGTCTGTTTACAATGTTGACGTAGAACTTCAACGATGTTATGGCCAATGGTATAGCCCTGCCTCTTGTGTGGAGAGTGGTGCTCTACTCACACTTGTGCAGCTTTATGTGACATACACTGCGAGCACTTCATAATTCCTAACTTGCTCTGGATTCTGTTCACAACCCTTAAGTTTGCTTTCATCTTTCGGCGTTCCTAACATATCTATCTATCTATATATATATATATATATATATATATATATATATATATATATATCTATCTATATATATATATATATATATATATATATATATATATATATATATATATATATATATATATGTATGTACGTACACCTGCGCAGGCCCACTTGCATCTACTTATTCTGTGTTACATATGTTTACAGGCACGTCTTTGGGATTACATGTGCCTTATTCCTTATGACATTACCACTTTGATGGAATCTGGTTAATGGACCCATGGGAATGCGGTCACCTTTACATGTATAAATGTTGGCTTTACAGCACAGAGGCATTCATTACACAATTAATATGTGCTATAGTCGTACTTGAACCGGGAATGCCTTTACGTTGGGCGGATGCTGTAACCACTACACTATTGGTGTTCTGGCTCATTTATATGTATACCCATGGTTCATAGCTACTCTGACATATGTCTCACCACTTCCCTTACACAGCAGGCATCCATTCTCCTGCTGGGAAAACCGCAGTACTACAATTAGGACATTCCCTTTTTCCTACTGCTCTGGACCCGTGCTGCAAGTCTACTCACTCCAAGCATATTCATAACTCTTACGCTTATAGTCCTCGCACATATGCATGTTTGATTGTCATGCTGTTCATGTGCTGGTCTGGGTGTAGGCTCAGCTGACTGGTGACTAGCACTGCTCTGGCATTGTTCAAAGAAAAGACATAGCACATGGACAGAGTTAGTCCAGAGTTTAACATTCTACCTGTGTTTACAGACGCAGATGTTTGGGCACCTCTGACCACATTATTGGGTCGGCGCTACATAATTTAGGGCGGGGAGTGGTTCCACTACATAATGCAGGTGGGGGGGGTGGTGGTTTCCATGTGTTTCCCTTCCCATTTGACTATTTCATTCATTTATACATACAATGAATATTATTTAAGACATCTGTTATAAATTCACTACAGGTATGCAATAGTCCTGTCAACAGATGTGACAGTTGGTTGGTGTACGTCTGTGTACGGACCTCTCTGATACTCGGGGACTCGTGTCTACAGTGACAGGGATAAAGCTATGACAACTCAGGGACAATCACGGACACTTCTACTATATTAGTACTATTAACTTGGAATGTGTTGACAGATTCGTAATACTACTAATTTTCTGCATTTAAATGCATTTATTACTCTTCATTGTTGTAAGTAATCATTCTCATTCAACACTTTTCCCCCAAAGGTCACTGGCTTTGTGAGTTTTTAAGGGTCTGGCCAGTTATTGTGCGAATGCTCTGACCATTGGTATCGTTGACATTGTCATATGTACAGGTTAGGATGTATTCTGGGGACTAGGGTTGGCACCTTTTCAAATGGCCAAGATGGGACATTTTCGGAACACACATCAGATTTTACAAGCTGACACATACCCACAGTCAGTACAATGGGTAGAACTTTACTTATTTGCCTACATAAAAGCCTATTGTTGTAGCGGTTTAGTTGCTTATTCTGTTTCTTGTAACATTTAGGTATTGTAGATACTGCAATAATTATTTTCTGCAACTATTACATAACATATGGGACATAATTATGTCCTACAATCCCAGGACATTTGCCATTTGTAATGTATTTTGTCAGGACACAACTGTCCAAAGATGGACTGTCCCTCGCAAAGCGGGACAGATGATAACCCTACTGCGGACACCAGATTGTTTGGGACAACACATAGCCACGGTCAGTGCAGGTTTAGAACATTCATTTGTTTCCTAGCTGTGAGCCTTATACCTTTGGCACTTTTGTTGTTTGCCTGTTTCTTGTATGAATTACGTTTATTCTATCCTGACGTGACCACTTTAGGCAACTGTTACATGCAGTATGGTGCATAGTTATTTCCTACGATCACAGGACATTTGGCATTGTACTATTGTTGGTCAGGTCACACCTACACACACATTAATTGTCCCTCACACAGTGGATCAGGGGTATCCTGTTTACGTCAGTGCCTTCATTACCCTTATACCATGTGCCACTATGCGAATGTGTGCAATATATTCTCTCGCTTATTCGTGTCGGGACATGTGCATCACGGGCAGGTGTTTGATCCTGGGTAGTAGGTTATGCATGACCATCTAGGGCTGGACAGTGTCATGCACCACTAATGCACATTCAAACTTGTGTCCAGATATCTACAGACTGGACTTCGTGTCTTCCATTCTAATATTTACACAGGTTACTTATCCCATGAGGGATATCCCAAAAATTGAACAAGACCAAAACAAGACAAATACCGAACATTCTTCTGGCATTATGAAAATGTGCTGGGGGTTTTACATGCAAGGGATACATAGTGTGCAATCCTGAAACTGCCTAGGGTGACACTACCTACTACATATGCGTAGTGGTCACTATGTGTAGATGTGGCTGCACCAAACCAGTAGGCCAAGTATGGCTGAATTTGGTGGACGTTCAGGTAAGGGAGTGGGTTGTGTGATGTGGAGGGGATGCTGGGTAGTCCATTATGCATCCAGGTGTGTTGCATTTGATATGGCCAGTTCCATCAGGACCAATCTGTGGGTATGTGCCGGTGACATGTCTATACATTTGCATCGCACATTTCAATATTCATATGTTTGTGGGATTGTGTTCTACAGTATGGCCTGTCTGGTTGTATTGCAGATGTTTATGCATGTTTTTGTGTTTCTTTCTGCTTCACCCGCTGCTCCCTCATACAACTCCTGTTCACCTATTCTGCATACGACACAGTATCACCTTGGAGGATTGTACCATTACCCATCCCCCACACACACATATTCCTCACACCCCATACATCACTGCTTTGGTTGTTGGCCCATGACATGGCCAGAGAAACACATTGAATACCCTACATATGTCAGGTACCTGTATGGTTGTGTGGACTACCCTGCCATGTTTGCTTTCCACATGCTATACCTCACGCACATAGGTACACGCTCATACTTAACTTTCATTACATTGTTGGTATACCCGGGTAATACCCGTTCAACTGTGACACATCCTGACAAGTTCGGCTTGTACCGCTGATGTGCGGATTTTGGCAGACTGTTCTAATCATTGGTAGGATGCCACCTTTTCCTATGTCCAGGATGGGATATATTCTGTACACATATCTGACTGTACTGGACAGCACGTACCCACAGTCGACGGTACGGATAATACTGTTCCTTTCAGCCTACATGTTGCTTTATTGTTGTAGCAGTTTATATGCTCCTTCTGTTTCGTTTACATGCTTATATTTCCTGTCACATTTGGTATGTGAAATACGGACATACCTTTTGTATGTGACTATTACATGCCTTGTGGGATATGATTTGGTCATACGGTCACTAGATATGTACATTTATCGTGTATTTTGTTATGGACACATCTGCCCAGCTGTGTACCCTCCCTCACATTATGGATCAGATGGTGACCCTAACCATTGGGCTGGACATACCTACTGGTGGTGCGCTAACATATGATGCGTTTCACTTCCACTTGGTATAGCTATCTACACTGCGTTGGACTACAGGCACACGGTTTTCCATGTCATTTGTTCGCGGGATAGGGACCTGTTATTCCCTACTGTGCATTTGTGTTTGCTTCTTCATTTTGTGTTTGCAGGAACTATCTTGCATGCTTTGCATACGTTTCAGTATCCACGGACACTGACAGATGTGATTACTATCTTGCAAGTTGTTATATGCAAGCATTTTAGGTTGCACATCGACAGCTGGCATTTCCACGCCTCTGTGTGGCACTTTGACACGCCCTATGCACTAGCGCTCCTTTCCTATGCACGTGGCTGTGGTGGAAGAGCGCCTTCATTAATATGCATTTGGTGCTACTGCACCATCTTCACACCGCACTGTCGGTGCAAACCTACCGCCGGCCTTGCGCCGAGCTTCATGAATCCCGGGAATGGTCTTTTTGATAATGTTTGTTCTCCAAAATCCAAATTTCTAAATCTAAGACTTAGCAAAGGTACATATGTATTCTGTTCCTATCAGTTACTTTTAGAAAAAACTAGATCTTATGAAATTGTTCTAGACCCAAAGAGTCAGCTCTGTCCTTGTTCGCTGTACCTTGCTAAGAATGTTTGGGCCGAGTGATGATGCAGACTAAGCATGCGAGACATTCCCCAACTGTAGGAGATGTACGCCATTTCATGAAGTAAGCCTTGCTAGGCAAACAAAAAGTTATTTTTTGTGACAGATACAGAGCATTTCATGAAAGACTCCACTGCTGGCTGTGAAGAGAGGAAACAAAAGGTGGTACATACAGGATGATGTCGCCATAATCCAGTCATCAAGAAAATATGTGGGATCAAGATGACTGCATTCTGAAGGAGTGATTCGTGGGCAAGGAGACACAAAGGTTCATTCTCCTCATTTCTGGTTGGATGAGATGACATACAAGAAATGGGATAGGTTAATTCAAGCACAAAAGAGAAATTGATTAGGCTTAAAATGGCCCAAAAAGGCAGCTAGTGCATTACTTACTTATGAACCTATGAACCTATAAGAAACAGGCATTCCATAAGTATGTCTGTGTGGGATGACACACCCACAAA
>NC_056748.1:517588976-517628976 GCF_019279795.1 Protopterus annectens | reverse complement strand
TATATATATATGTATATATTTATATTTATATTTATATATATGGGTCCACTTTTTAATCTCGAAATACTGAAATCTCAAATTTCAGTATTTTGAGACTAAAACATCGAAATCTCATAAACACTAAACTACACAATCATGAACACTCACAAAATCGAAATAAATAAAACAAAAAAAAAATATACAACCCTCCCCCCAAAACAAAACATAAACAGTACATAACTAAAATAATGAGAAACGCCATGATACATTCCTGCAGGGGGACAAGACCCCATCCACCACCATATATACCAACTCCAAGGTCGCATTAACTCAAAAAAAATACAAAAACACAAACAAACTCTTACCTGCCCTATACTCCCATTGCAATAATATTTACACTCACTAATAACACCCACACACACACACTACAGTTATACTAAAATCACCACATACAACACGGATACACATACAGTCCCAACTATGTACCACATCCTGCCACAAAAACTAAAAACAAACACATTTCTACCCAAAACCCTTAAATGTTAAACACTTACCTGAATCTCCATACATAAACGAACATCAGATGCCTTTATACCATATCCTTAAGCAAACATTACACAAACACATATGCACCACAAAACTAATACCGTGCATTCGGCAAACTAAGATTTGACAAAGAGTAGTTTCTGAAAGCTGCACTTTCGACATTATGGTCTCGAAATACTGAAATCTGAGATTTCAGTACTTAGAGATATAAAAGTGGACCCATATACACACACACACACACACACACACACACACACACACATATATATATATATATATATATATATATATATATATATATATATATATATATATATATTATAGCTTCTTATTGGAAGGTAGAAAGAACTGAACCAGGTATACTGAAAAACCAGAAGGTCAAACAACAAAGTCCTTGAGTGTAGTGGATCCTGGTACAATGGGGATTGGGGTTTTGCTCCTTTCCCCTTTGTAGTCCAATCTTGGAATTTGTATATATAATTAGCAGGGGTGTCTGGGGCACAGCCCCCCATATAGGTTCATATTTAGCCATTTGGCAAGTTGCTCTTGTGGGCCATTTTAAGCCTAGCCAATTTCCTTTTCAAAGATGAGACTCAAACCTTATACTTTTTGTCTGTGAGATAAACACCTTAACCATTACTCCAAACCCAAACTCCCATGTTGTGTTTGTTGTTTTTCAAACATTAGGTTTTTCAATGATCTCGGTTCGTTTTTTTTTTTTTATGTTTGCTCTTGTGATCTTTCATCCTTGTGAATGGGACCCTAGGGCCTATACAAGCCTAGCCATAACAATTCCCTGGCTATTTCTTCCCAAACTATTTACTTCCCTGGACCCCTGTCTAGCAGGGTGACTGACGTGATCCCCAGGGTGAATTTCCTTTCTCCCATCCAATCGTCAAGGTTCCTTTTGAAGTGGGCCAAAGAGGCACTCTGCTTGACATGTATGGGCAATCTATTCCAGAGTCCGGGGAGTCTCTGGGTCAGGAACCTATCCCTCCAGCATGTTTTGTTTATTGTGATGACAAGGTTTAGATCCCTGGAGCATGTGGCTCTGAGGGATTGGGATTTCTTTAAGTGTAGCATGTCCAACAGCTCTGGGTTTGACATGGCCTTGAATGTTAAGCAGAGATCACCTCTGAGTAGACGTTATGCAACAGACGCTGGAGTTTTTTAAGGCGGTCAGCGTAGGGCATCTGCTTTAGGCTTGCGATTCTTTTAGTGAGGTATTTCTGCGGCCTTTCCAGTTGTTGCAGATGTCTTGAGAGGTACATACCAAACAGGGCGTTGTATTCTATAATGGGTCTAATGAGGGATAAGTACAGTGGGACAATGACCTCCTTTTTTCTGGATGAAAAGCCCTTAGTG
Source organism: Protopterus annectens (assembly GCF_019279795.1). Taxonomy (NCBI): domain Eukaryota; kingdom Metazoa; phylum Chordata; order Ceratodontiformes; family Protopteridae; genus Protopterus; species Protopterus annectens. Next base: position 517,627,086 of record NC_056748.1, on the reverse strand, counting down.
ATGAGGTGTGCCACATAGAAGGATTTCCTGACTGTTGTGGCAATGTGGTTATTGAAGGTGAGACTACTGTCCACCTGTGTCCCTAAGTCTTGTATCACACTTTTAGTGTTTAGTGTACTGCCAACTATATGGTAATTCATGGATACATGTTTTTTCCCAAAGGGGATAACTATACATTTCTTGGCATTGAGCTTGAGCCCATGGCTCTGGCACCAAGCATCTGTTTCTGTAAGGCCCTTTTGTAGAGTATCCACATCATTTGGGGATTCAGTAATGGCTCCCAGTTAGCACTCATCTGCGAACTTTGTTAGCCAGAGTCCCTTAGTGTTGGCCTGTACTTCAGAGATGTAGATGCCAAACAAGAGCTGTCCCAGGACTGAAACCTGAGGTACTCCACTTGTCACTTGTCTGGAGCTGGATTTGGAGTCGGCTACTTTTACAGTGTGGGTTCTATCAGTAAGCCAGTTAGCAACCCATTGGGTGACGTAGGGATTAATGCCCAGCTTAGTAAGTTTATCTATGATTCCAGAGTGGGGGATGGTGTCAAAGCCTTGGCAAGGTCTAGATAGGCTGTGTGGACCACCTTACCCTTGTCCATAGCTCTAGAGACTGATTCAAAGAAGTCAATCAGGTTCAGGAGACAAGATCAGCCCTTCACGAACCCAAACTGGGTGGGGTCCAGTGTTTGAAGGTTGCCAATGTCTTTGTTTATAAGTTCCATGAAAATACGCTCCATGGCCTTGCAGATAAGGCTCGTCAGACTGATGGGACGGTAGTTTCCGGGATCCAAGATGGATATATACACACACACACACACACACACACACACACACGTGTGTGTGTGTGTGTGTGTGTGTGTATGTGTGTGTATGTTGGTGTGTGTCTTCTATATATATATATATATATATATATATAGATATATATATATATATATATATATATATATATATATATACATATGCACACACATATGTATGTTAATTCTAACTGAAGATCATAAAGGGTAAAGACTGTAATAAAGCAGTTCTAGTTTATTTGACTGAAAACCGTAGATATCTATAGGAAATATGTGATGGCATCATTTCTTATCATAGCGGTTAATGATGTAAGTGAGCCTAGCAGTGCATGTGTACAGTTCAATAGTAAATGTTATGTTGTGCCCCTACAAGTCTTGATAATTGTGTTTGAGCTCTAGTGTTGATTAACTGTGTGTAGTATGTTTGTCTTGTCTTCTCTGTTGTGCAACTATAGATACAACTAAGGGCAATGGGAGGTGCAGTTTTTATGGTGTATTTGTTACAGAGATGGTTTTCAGTCAAAAAAGTTTTCAGGCAAATGAACTAGCACTAATAGCATATATATTTGCCACAATGTGTAAATATTTATTATATCTAAATTTTTTTTTGCATCTCCAAAAGTTTACTTCCATGGCAGGTCATGTATTAAGTTACATCCTTGATATATCATCAGCCCTACTAAATTTCCCTTAAACTCTGCATCCTTACTAAAAACTGAGAGTTGAATTCATAAAGGTTACAGTGAGATATACCCTTTGGAATTCACAGAATGCCCTAACATGGTGTCGCACTGCACTTTTGCACAAAAATGTACAGCAGCAGGAAGGGCTGCCTCTGTGGCTGTGGTGTATGCTAATGATGAATATGCTAATTAGTCAGTTGTTCTTATCTGTGGAACCACCTCCAGGAAGATGTGTATGTGCTGTGCAATTCATAGAAATGATTGACTGTTTGGATTAGTACAGGTGCTCCTGTCACATTGCAGTAGTGAACATGGCCAAAAGTCAGTGTTTAGCTGTTGTGGAAGAGGTAAGTACTAGGGAGTTTAGTGGTGAGGTTGGGTTTTGCGGTGTGTGAGTAAGTGTATGCAAGGGGCTGTATGTGTGAGAGAGAGAGAGAGTGTGTGTGTGTGTGTGTGTGTGTGTGTGTGTGTGTGTGTGTGTGTGTGTGTGTGTGTGTGCATATGAGACAGTATAAGAGGTAGTGAGGGGATGTAGGTATATGTGTGTGTATGCATACATGGATGAATGGATGAGTGCGACCAGTTGGGTAGGGGGCTGTGTGTGTGTGTGTGTGTGTGTGTGTGTGTGTGTGTGTGTGTGAGCATAGCCTACAACAATTGGGTGGGGGACCACTAGCCACCAAGGATTACCCTATAGCACCTGTGCCTTAATGGCACTTAATTACTATGGGGCCCGGGGACAGGGGGAACACTATCCACCAGGGATGCTCATTATGGAGTGCAATTATGACACATTAAATAAAAGGTGCAGGGAACCACTAGACAACAGTAAAAAAAAAAACTTAACATAGTAAAGAGGTGGGGGGAGGGATTTGAGCTATGCACCCTGAAACAATAGCCCTCTGTATTTGCACGCTGCACTAACTGACGTAAGTTAATGCAGCAGCCATTTTTTTTACACCATATTGAGGATCTCAGGCATTATGCAACATGTCATGCCAAAGGTGGAGAGGGATGGGACAAATTGAGCACATGTTCCAGCTTTGTATTCTTCTACCTTGGCATGCACTTAGTGCGGAATATGAAGTATAAAACTTTAATATCTAGCATTAGTGACTGAATGGTAATCATCCATGAATTGCCATGGCAAGGGATGACACCATTCATGATCTGATAGCAGGGACAGGTATGTAATACGTGGTCTGTGTGCATATGTGTGGTTTACTGTGTGTTTGTGTACATGAGAGTAACTGGGGAGGTGCTCTGCTTCCACACTGTAGCCACCAACACAGTTACCTACCATGAGAAGTCTTAATCTGCACTTTGCTGTATGTAATGTGATTCATAGACATGCATATTAGCCAGCAGTGACTTATTTCCTCTTTGCAACTAATTTGTCCTGAGTTACAGAATATTGAATTGTTGGAAAAGGGCCTTTGTGGGCTGTTAATGAATCCCTGGGTGAGTTGACACACTGCACACACAAAACAGAGAGCCATAAACCACCCAAAAACATACTAGTTCATGTGAGACAGACTCCTTAAACCAAAATATACCTTTAAATTTAAGGGGGAAAATGAAATATATTGAGAAAAAAAAGTAAAACATAGTAGCATCTCTCATTCACTTCAATGTAAAAAAATAACTTCTCACAAAACAAACAAAAATATGGAAACAGAACTAAAAAAAAGCACTGCCTATTTAAATCTATTTCATGCAATATAATTTATTCATATTAGAGTAAGAAAACATTTGAAATAAGATAATAATACCTAAAATAAAACACTGACCACAACTAGGCAGTCAGAAAATTGTACTACTGGCAAAATAGACCCAATGCTACCAATCTAAATTACCTAAAAATAAACTGACTAAAACAGAAGTAAAATACAAAATTAACAAATTAAAAAAAAATCCAAGTACGAGTAAAATACAAATGATCTGACACTACAAAAACGCAATAAAACTTGACGTCTACAATTGTCTGACATGAAATTCCATGAGCATCAAACACCTGAATCTCAAGAAACTGATAAACAGAACGTTGATTGTGGTTTTCCTTAGTGAATTACTGCTAGTACAACTTATGCTAGAAATGAGCACTCTGTTTAAAGAGTTTGCTCCCTTTTTTATGTTTGTGTAACCACAAAGTTTGTATATACAGATTTGGGTGTGAGGGGTGCAGGAGAAATGCTTATATTGGAGATTTTCTCCTTTCTGTAATTTGGCCTTTTGTATTCAGTGTTGTGGTTCCTTGGTGACTTGGAATTTGAGGTTTTATATGGAAATCTTTAAAAGGTCCTCAGAATTAGAGCTGAAAAACACCTATGAGATATTCTATTAAAAAAAAAACTTTGCAAAATGTCATAAAGCCTTGTATATTTGAAATATAGGCAATTAATGTAGACAACTGAAGTCGATGGAAAACAGCACTCTAACCAACAAATCAATCAGCAAAACTTGCAAAAAAACAATAAATGCAATACGCAGATTTCAGGTTTCTACAATACATGAAATATCCTGTAGATTAGAGGAATAATTTCTTAACTTTTGGTTCTGACATATCACAAAATTCATTCCTAAATCTGCAGGCAAGATATTTTATTTATTGCACTCCAGCCCCCCCCGCCCCCTCCCCAAACATAAACTGAGTGCCATTACCTGGTGTCAGTATGGTTAGCTCTTAATAAACCAGAAACTGCACTTATCATTTTGTATAGGCAGGTACTCAGAAAAGATGATCGCATAAATATTGTTAGATGGGATCATAGTTTGTTATGGTTACGTGGCTCCCATTAAAATGCAACCACATTTCAGCAGTACGATAGTGAGACTAATCTGAGTCATGAATAACCATTTAATGGGAGGGGGCACACTCTGGGTCACACGTTTGATAGCACGTTCTGAAATCTTGTGCCCATTATGGACCAATTTCAGTGCTCATTTTATCTGCCTAAATAGCAAAACCCCAGCTTTAACGTGAGTGGAGTGGATATTTAAATTATGGTACAGACGGACGAATATATAGTAAAGCAGATTACTAGCTAAAATCATGCCGACAACATGACCATATGGCTAACGGGAAAGAAGAAGTGACCAGTAAACAGAAAGGAAAGGCAGGAACAGGAAACGTGAACCCGAGCATGGAATTCTCGTTGCAACAATCATCGTTATCTTCCTTGATAAAGCTGATGCAGGACGTCCAGGTGAACATCAAAGAGCTAAAAGCTACACAAGTGGAAACTAAAGAGGATGTAAGGTATGCCATGAGAGACTGGACCAATGGCACTGGGAAGTTGTTGAACAAAGGCACTTATTAAATGTATATCGCCAGCTGATCAAGGAATTATAAGACTGGAACAAAAAATTGCAACTTAAACGGGACAACATAGAAAATCATTTGTGAAGAAATAATATAAGAGACACAGGTTTTACAGAGGGGATAACAGGAGAAAATTGAGTTATGTTTGTGATCAGGAGCTAGTTAAATGATTGAATAGACAGACCTCTCCTAAAATAGAACATGCACTCCAGATTACCTCCAGAAAATCTCCAACTACCCAAAGCACTTTATCTTCGATAGTATGGATTATGTGGATAGGGAAAAAGTACTTGAGGTATCGGCCCTAATTAGTGCATGGGAGGTGTGGTGGTGTACATGGCCCCAGACTACAGTCCAGCATTATTTCACAAGAGAAAAGCTTTTGTGCCAATGCTGTGAAAATACAAAGAAGAAGGCTTTCAGGCTCAGCTATACTTCCCTGCCTCTTTGGCATTCACAAATGGAACACAACAGTACACCTTCAGCTTTCCCATTGAAGCTGAAGACTTTTTTTGTATAAACTACAGACTACACCTCAGCATAAACCACCATCATCCATTCAAGATGCAGAGATAAACAGCAAATTGCTAAGATCCCAGAGGACTTAAGGAAATCTCCAGGGGGGATAAACTAGGAACATGTCTGCAACAGGGATGCAAGTGGACAAAAGCTACTCTAAACATCAATGGCAAATGAACAAGGACATGGAGACTCACTTCTTTCCACTGGCAGACTTCTCAGAGGAAGAAGAACAAGGGTAAATGAATTTTATGAAGCCCAGACCCTCCATCAAAATAACTGGACTTGATAGAGAAGGCCAAGACTGTGTAAATCTAGTGCAAGCTGTGAATATTACCTCTATAGAAAGAGATGCAATCATGAGAGAGAAAACAACAGTATGTGTTGAGGTAATTAAACTGACTTTTTGTAAAAGTAGGCCTAGACTGGCTGTTATTATTAATGTAATGACAACATGAAAAATCAGTACATTGCTGATTATAATTAAAATGAAAATTAAGAGATATTTCTAAAGTATGTGAAATGATTGCTGTAACTGTAACTTTTTTTGATTGTGAGTACTTTGTTAATCTTTTGCTGGATGCGAGGCCCACTTGAGAAAGACATTACTTTATGACCTAGTAATTGTATTGAGCCTTTATCAAAATGTATAAAGGGGATAAAGTGAGTTAAGAAAGGGGGGATATTCTATTAGAATGTATAATGTGTGGAATAGCTCAATGGTTTCTTTTAACTAGTCCAGTAACTGGGGCATGCATAATGTGAAGTGTTACAGGAACCTGCCTCAGAGTGCTGGAAACAGTAGTGCTCACAAGTGATAGTGTATTAACCTGGTTTAACAAATTAGTGATTTTGCTAAATTCTGTTTGATTAAGACTAAGTTAGTGTTTTATTTTGTTATGTTATTTCTTGGAGACAAGGGGCATGTTAACACAAGTTGGGCAATGGAGTGCCATAACATAGAATCTAAAAGGTTTAAACTGCCAAACCAAGTTGCACTGTATTTTGCTAAAATTATACTAGCGTAATATAAAAATAGCAAGTCTTCAAGAAACAAAACTAAAGAAATACAAACTTTCCACAAGGATACAGGTTAGGAAAGGATGGCAGGCTGCCACATATTAACCAAATCCAGCAAAAAGAGTACTAGTGAGAAATACACTGTGGTGGATCAAGCTTGATTCAGTGGCAGACCCACAGGGAAGATGGGCAATTTAGAAAGCAAGGGCAGGACAGGCTATGATGCTATTAGTTATATTCTATAGCCCAACCACTGATGATCGAAAACTCTTTAGAAAATATAGAGATTCTTTAGTTCAGATAAGAGGGAAAACTGTCAAAGGGGTGACTTTAATGAGGTGATCAATCATAAACTAGATCAGATCCCAGTATGGAAAGTGAGATTACAAAAGAACAGAGAGGTACTGGAAGAATGTTTGAAATAATTTGGTCTAGATGATTTCTGCAGAGTAACAGATCAAAACAAGAAAGATTTTACATATTTTGAGCCAAAAATTGGATTAGCAAGCAGACTACTTTTGTTTTTGACAAGCCAAAATTGAATTGAGCACTGCAGATTGCAGATATAGCTCCTGAGGCAATATCTGACCACTGTAAGGTGTTTCTTTACTGTAACACATTTCAGCCTTCACAAACAGAAAATTAGATGGGTTCATCCACTTATTTAAAAAAACAAGGAAGGGGTAATGGAATTAAAATCATGGTTTAGAAACTTTTGGGGGTGTCAGCTGCCACCAGTAAGTTATTTGGAGGTGGTGGGAGTTTTTCTAAGTATGATGTACAGTATAAAAGGACATTTCTTAGACTGTCTCAGTTATTTTAGCTAGGGTGGTAACAAACAGGATGTCAGCTGATACATTTGAGGTAAGACAACCTTTTATACCCCATTCTCTTTGTCTCAGCAGTAGAGGCTTTCAATCTTTACTTAAACCAGCTATGCTCAAATTGGGAGATTTCTGCTGTGAGACAAAGGATTCTAGTTGACAGATGTTTGCAGCTGATTGCATAACCTGGCTAAACAATCCCCAATCATATTTCCGAATGATTGCAATGTGTCAGGTTTCAATGTGAATTGGGGCAAACTTTTTTCCCCCTGATAACAGTTTGGGTACGCAGCTCAAAAATAATACTCAGCATATGTATGTATTATGGGGACACAAATATACCTTTGTAGGTATCAGGATGTGACATAACCATGGTAACCTGGTGTCAGATAACGTCGCTTCTCAAATATCGCCAGAATAAACTTAGTCTGGGCCAAATTAAAGCTCCCTTTTTTGGGTAAAATATCAGCATTACATATCATGCTCTTTGTAAATTCTCACTTTTAGTCAGATGCATCCCATCATTGGATAACTCCCCACTCCCAAAAAATCTTCAGATGTTGATTATGAGCTTCACGTGGGATAATAAGCATCCTGGGTTGTTAGAAAGACATTGACGGCTAAGCAGGAATTAAGTGCTGACCAAGGCAAATAGACAATTGTGACTGATATAGTTCATTTTGTGCAGGCTAGAATGCATCCTAGGCTAATTTGGTTTCTGCTAGAGGAAAGAAAAACGTATAAGTGCATTACAGGTAAAGGAGAGTAGGAATAAAGGAGAGGAAATAGGTTTAGGATCCAGAAGGCCACAAGAAGTGGATGAAGCAGAAGCTGAATTTGAGTCTCTTAATTATGAGCCCTTCAACAACCAGGTTCATTGGTTCATAGGTTCATACTAGGCTATCTGCCCTAGGGCATTTATAAGCCTAGCCAGAGTGTGTTTGGCTTTCGCCACCCATTTTAAATGAATTTTGCTATGCCCTTTTTCGAGGTTAGTATACTGTGCCTCTGTCTAGCAGTGGCACAGAAGTAATAACAGGGGTAAACCTACGATCTCCCATCCACTCATCAAGATTCCTCTTGAAGAGAGTCAATGAGGGACTCTGCCTAACCTGGACTGGGATTTTATTCCAGAGTGAAGGGAGCCTCTGGGTTATGAATCTGTCCTCCAGCATGTCCTATTTATTTCAGTGCTGAGGTTCAAGTCTCTCGAGCGCGTAGCTCAATAGGATTTGGATTTTCTGAGGTGCAGCATGTCCATTAATTCCAGGTTGGACATGGCTTTATACGTCAGGCACAGATCGCCTCTGAGCAGGCGGTATGCCACTGAGTAGAGCTGGAGTTTCTTTAACCGGGCAGCATATGGCATCTGTTTGAGCCCTTTGATCCTCTTGGTGAGGTACTTTTGAGGTCTTTCCAGTTGCTGCAGGTGTCTGGTAAGGTACATCCCAAAAGGGGCATTGTACTCAATTTTTGGCCTGATGAGGGATGAGTAAAGAGGCATGATGTCCTCCCCTGATCTAGATGTGAATCCCTTCATGATTAGGTGGGCTATATAAAATGGTTTTCTAACCACTTTGGCCACGTGGTTGTCAAATGAGAGATTGCTATCAACTTGGGTCCCCAGGTCCCTAATTACTTCTTCTGTACTTAATGGATTACCACCTATGTGGTAATTTGTGAGCACTTTGTTTTTGCCGAAGGGGATGACTATACACTTTTTGGCGTTTAGCTTGAGGCCATGGCTCTGGCACCAGTTGTCTGTTTCTATGAGGCCCTTTTGGAGGATGCTTGTGTCGGCTGGAGAGTCGATTATGGCTCCCAGTTTTCAGTCATCTGCGAACTTGGTCAGCCACAGTCCTTCAGTGTTGGCCTGTACCTCCGAGAAATATATACCGAACAAGAGAGGTCCCAGGACTGAGCCTTGTGGGACACCACTTGTAACTGGTTTGGAGTCTGACATGGCTCCAGCAATTCTAACCATGTGTGTTCTGTACTTGAGCCAGTTTGCAACCCATCTAGTGACATAGGAGTTTATATTTAAGCTGGTGAGCTTATCTATAATGCCCGAGTGGGGTATTGTATCGAAGGCTTTTGCGAGGTCCAGGTAGGCTGTGTGGACCACCTTCCCCTCGTCAATGGCCTTGGTGACTGTTTCAAAGAAATCAACCAGGTTTAAGAGGCAGGATCTGCCCTTAACAAAGCCAAACTGGGTAGGATCCAGTGTCTGTAGGTCCCCAATATCTTTATTTATGAGGTCCATGATGATCCTTTCCATAGCTTTGCAGACCAAGCTAGTCAGGCTTATGGGGTGATAGTTTCCAGGATCCGTTGAGGCACCACCTTTGTGGAGAGGGACCAATGTTGCTGTACGCCACTCTTTGGGTACATATCCTGTAGTAAGGTTGAGATTTAACAGTAGTTTTATGTTTGGGTTTAGCTCTTCTTGGAGTTCATGTAGGACGCAGCCCGGGACACCGTCTGGTCCCATTGATGCTGTGTTTTTTGTTTTGGAGAGGGCAGCTCTTACCTGAGCATCTGAGATGTCAGGAGGGCAGCACTCTGCTGGGATAGATATTTGCCCTTTTGGTGGGGAGGGGGGGGGTTTGCGCTGAACCTGTCAGCTAGGATGTTGGCAATGTCTGTGGGTTCGGTGTATTTTTTGTCATTTTGGACTAATTCTGATCATATCTGGGAATTCCCACCCAGGCTCCTAACATAACTAAAGAAAGCCTTGTGATTATCCTTAGTGTCCTGTGCAATTTTTCTCTCGACGCTGGCCTTAGACGATTTTATGAGTGCCCATAGTTTTTTGCTAATACTGATCAGAGATGCCTTTCCTTTTTAGGATTTTGCTCTATCATGTAGTAGCTTCCTCCTTCTATTGTATAGTTTGTTTATGGCTGGGGTCCACCAGACAGGACGTCTGCCTTTAGAGGACTGGGTCTTTGTTTTATTTGGGATTGCATGACCCATGCATTCCTGAAGGTGTTCATAAAATGCGTTTATAAAGGATTCTGCGGTCTGGGCCACATTTTCCACAGGCCCGGGGCCTTTGAAGGATTCCACCTCAGTTTTGAGGAGTGTGAAATTTGCTTTAGAGATGTTTTTCACTGTGGTTTTCTGGGCAGGGTGTGGGGTCAGGATGTGAATATCCAGTGAGATTAGTTTATGGTCTGATCTTACCAGTGAGGGTTACACTTCTGGTCTGGAGCATAGAGTCCCCATGTTGGTGATGATCAGGTCCAGTATGTTTTCCGCTCTTGTGGGAGTGGTAACAAGTTGTTCCATAGCATTTGAGTTTATAAATTCTAGGAACCTTTGGGCTAGGGTGTTGGAGCTAGAGTAATGCTCCCAGTCTATGTTTGGGTAGTTGAAGTCGCCCAATATAATGGTGTTTGGAGAGACCTTCATATTTTCCAATGTTCTCAGGAAGGCTGAGTGGGGTTCCTGGGTTTGGGAGGGTGGTCTGTAGCAGGCTATAAACTGGAAGGCAGTTTTACCCACTGTTAGTTGCACATGGATAGTCTCTGATGCTTCGTGCTGTGCCACCAACCTGGAGGTGTGGATATCTTTGACGAATATTGATACTCCCCCTCCTTTTGTGGTTCGGTCCAAGTTTTGGGGCCAAAAAGCATGGTATGAGCTATAACATGGTAGTGCTGGGGTGCTCTCGGGAGCCTTGAACCAGGTTTCTGTTACTGCACAGATATCGATGTTCTCCATGCTAAGGAGAGTTTTGAGTGAGTGCATCTTGAGGTTTAGACTTCTGGCGTTGAGTAGCATTACTCTTAATTTCTTATCCCTTGTGATACCTATGGAGGTGGGTTTGTCTTTTGAGCCTTGCCTAAAAAAGGCACTATGGGGGTAGCAAGAGCCTTTGCCAATATCCAAAAGCCCAGGGGTGACAGGTGCAAGCCATCCCTAGCGAAGTATCATGGCTTGTCGAGCATGTCATCCCAGGCTGACAGGCATTGGATCCCCTTTGAATGACACCAATACTTAACCCAATTGTTGAAATTGATCATCTTGTCTTCATACTGTGGCATCATTCTTGGTGAGGGTAAGATGCTACTCAAGGTCAGGGTCATACCGGCCTGGGCTACATGCTCAGAGAGCTCCTCTATGTCTCTTTTCATGTAGTCCAGGGAGGTACGTCTCAGGTCATTCACACCAGCATGGACAATGACTGAGTCATATTTGTACTTGCCTTGTAGTGACCTGAGTGCTTGTGTTATGTGGCGGATCCTAGCGCCCGACAGGCAGCTCACCGTGACCTTCTCCTTGTTCAGCCTGGTGAGCGGGTCGTCAGTGTGCCTGACGATAGAGTCCCCTATTACAATTGTATCAGGTGTGTTGTTTAGCCTTAAGGGCTGTGACTGTTCAGCACACTGACTTTGTGAGCTATGTGTTGCATGTGTTTTGCTTTGGGGTAGCGGTTGCTTGGGTGTCTGCTTTGGAGGTCTCTGCTGCTTAGGCAGGTTTTTATTTAGAGCATCCGAGTATGTTTTTGTGTGTTTATGTGTTTAGTTTGCTGTCATGGTAGGTCTATGTGAGACTGGAATTGTAATGAGTGTGGTTTCCTTCTCCTCCTGACTGGTTACGCCAGTACTGAGTTGAGAGAGCTTAGCCTCCAGTTTGGCTATATGGTTGCATCTCTCACATGTGTTGGAATTTGTTGGGAGGAGGAGAGGGTTGTCTGTGTACATGAGGCAGTTGTAACATTGCCTCAAGATTCCCAGATTCACCAGCTGGACCGGAGAGGAGATTGACAACTGACCTTTGGACATGCTAGAATAGTATTGGGAATTCCTTTATAATTGAAAAAAGGGCCAATGGGGAACAAGGTACTCAAGGGGAGTTTGTGAGGGTGTAGTGCTTTTAATTTTTTAGTGCTGACTTATATAATTGCTTTAGTGAGTAAGTGCCAGGTAACTTAAATGCAATGTGTTACAGGTAACTTAAATGCAAAAACGACAAACGGTAACTTTCTTTCAAGTGAAACAAGGAAATAAGTACAGTAAGCAATGCAGATATCACTAGGGATCCACAGAAGTGCTGAAAAGCCGCGTTTTAGCTGGAATTAGCGTTTCAGGGAAATAACAAGCAAACAAACAACAAGCATACAAATAAAGCTAGATTCAGCAGGCCTGGATCTAGTCTATGCTACAGCAAACAAAGTGTACCAATTTCAGTAAGAAGCAGTTCAAATATGCAGGCACTATAAGCCTTTAACCAGAAATTCCCAGCTCAGAAGGGCAGAGTCCAGCCTCTCCTCCCACAAGAGTGCAGACCACGAGCCCTCTTAATGTAAAATAACTGGCCTGAAGCCCAAGTGCTTAAACCAGAATTAATACACTTTTAGAATAACAGACACTGAGCCCTCAATCAGCAGTTCCCAACTTAGAAGGATGTAAGCTACCTGTTCTGCCACTACAGTGCAGACCACAAACCTTCTTAATGTAAAACAACTGGTCTGAAGCCTAAGTGCTTAAACTAAAAGGCTTAGAATGAGTTGCACCAAGCAGTAATAAATACAATTGAATACTTTTAAGATGATGCAAAAGCAAAATAAAGTAGGAAGAAACACAAATACAGTAAAAACAGATACATTTTTTTTTTGAGTGAGCAAATGAGATGGGCCCAGGAGTTACAGGACAGAAACAAGTGCAAATGCAGGCCTTCAAATTAGAAAGTTGAGAGAGATGGAAGACTGCCCAAATGGCCAATAACTACAAATTCTGGGCCAGAACCACTCCCTATGTGGTAGTCAGGTTACCTAATGCTTACCACTCCCACTGATAAGCTAGAAGGCTTCCCTCCAACACAGAAAGGCTTGGGGGGCTCAGAAGCTTACAAACAGTCCTGGATACAGCAAATCTGTATCTGGAACACTAATTACAGGAAAGGTAGGAAACAGGCTTACAATTTTTTTTTTTTTCAGAAAAGTAGCAAAAACAGTAGTAAAAAACAATTCACATGCAGTGCAAACTGGCACACTTGAGTATGTAGCAATATTATTCCACACACAGTTTGAAAAAATGTAATTAAATTAAAAAGGACTAAAAGCAAATGCAGAAAGGGCTTATTAGGTAGAATGCGGTAAAGAGATGGGACTTGGGGAGTGTCCTAGATCAAATCTACAGTGGGGCGGGAACTGCAAAAGCCACCAAATTTAAACTACAACCAAGAACAGGGAGGGGGGTGGGGAAGACAGTTTCAACAGAGATGTGAGGAATCACAGTGCAAATTTTAAAACCAAAAAAATATATACTGATCTCTGTATATTTGCAGAACAGTAAGACAACAGATATCTAAGCAACAATTTAGCTCTATAATACAGAATAATACAGAAAAATATACTCAGCTCTATATATTTGCAGATAGTCTTGTAAGGCTGTCTCTCATTACACAGGTGGAACAGAATATGGGCTAATGAGAGGATTAAGGTAGGAAATACCCCTATATACTGTGAGACATGAACAGCAGGATATATACTTTTTCCATGGACCTCTTTCCTTGGGAATGCTTAACTTCATTCGCTTATGCAGAATATCAGCAGAAGTGCAGGCCTATAAAGTTACCCTGGTGACAGTGTTTACAATTAATTGATATAGGAGGTAAAGGCATTGATAAGAAGGACAACCTTTCCCTTGGTAATAGGATGGACGTGGAGGAAAGCTGTAACTAAACCATACTTATTGTCTGCAGTGTAGAACGTGCCTGATACTTTCAGTCCAGGAATTTATGGCCAAGATAAATAACCATGATCAATGCTATTGCAAACAGACATTAATCAAAGGCTATGGGAAAGAGTAAACTCAATCAGTTATTAGAAAAAATTGATCTAGTGCATTTAACTCATTTAAAAAAAATCACTTTTGACATCATATCCCTATCTAAAGCACGAAACATGGAACTGGGGAGGGGAACTCCTGGAGGTCTTATATGAAGGAAGTTGACCTTTTGCATATGATATGGCATTGCCTGCTTATACATGTGATTTGGATTAAAACATATAAGGTGAAAGGAGACTGCCATTATGGCTCCTTAATACTTAGCAGCTTTCCCACACCCCTTCTACAGAGATAACAACTTAAAAGTGAAATAAAATGCCTAGAATTAGACTATTGATAGCTATTTAATTGATATTCACCTCTGCTTAGAAGCCTGATAGAGGCAATGTGTATGAGTCCAAAGAAAAAGAAAGATTGTTGAGGAAAGAAAGTCTGCCTTACTTCATGAGTGGTGGGTGACCAGGAAAAAATTGTGGCCCAGTCACAAATGGGGAATAATAACAAAGAAACAGACATGATAACTTTAGCAAATGTGATAAGTGAAATAAGAAATATGAATGCAGCTTTACAAAAGTACATGGAGGAAACACGTCTCATGTATGAGATTGACTCAGCACTAGGCAATGATGCAAATGCAATCCAAAAATACTATACAGGAGATAGACCGGCTAAGACTACGTACTGAAGCAAGAATGGATTTAACTGAAGAGTTGTTAAAGGACCAGCAGGACGGAGTGCAGAGAAAGAATATTTACTTGAGTGGAGTCCCCAAAGGAATAGAGGACAGGAGCTATGAGGAGTTAGCAAAATGTTATTGGCTGAATGGACATCTTTGCCAGCGACTGATCTGAGGACTGAAAGAGCTCACAGGACTGGTTGGTCACCTAATGAGGCTTACAAGCACCATTGAATTATCATTAGATTTGATAAACTGAAAGAACAAGTGCTTTCATTACTATGGAAACCGGGGAGTAATATGTGGTTTCAACAAGGTTTACATAGATCCAGACTACTCGGCCACAACAGAAAGAAGATGTGCAGTTTTTTTTTTTTCCTAGTCATGAAGTCGGCTCAGCACATGAGGATTAAAAGTTAAATACTTTACCCAGCAACCTACAAACTGCCCCCCCCCCCCAAATTAGCACCAGGACAAAAAGGACCCTAAAGTTGTCCAGAAATGGCTGGAAGAGGTAATTATGCCCATCATAGTGTTTTTTCAAAGATGAAGGCGCAGGAGACAGCTGACCGTCCTCCTGATGAGCAGCAGCAAACTTAGCAAAGAGGGCAGAAGAATGCAGAAATCTTCCCACTCCTTCACAGATGTCAAATTTTGTGGAAGAAGGCAGATACCTCTCGGCAAGTTAACTAGGGAAGGTGGCAAACTATTGGAGAAGGAGTCTAATTGCTCTAGAACAAGAAGTGACCAGCAGAGGAGAGACTTTATACTAGGAAAGTAATTTGATTCTTTAAAAAGTTTTACCATGGTGGAATGATGAACTAAAGAAAGTTTCAGTGTGAACTGTGATGACCACAATAATAAGACTGTGGGAAGCCCACAAATGGCTTATTAAAAGAGTGGACTTCAGGCAACCACATGGGTAGCTTGGTGGTTTCTATTGTAATTGCTTTGTGCTGTACTGTGAATTAATTAGGTCATCGAACAATGCATATAATTACAATGATGAAGTAAACGAAGGACTAAAGAAAGTTTCAGTGTAAACTGTGATGACCATGATGATAACACTGTGGTCTGATATCGAATGGATAACCAAAAGGGTTGGTCAGACAACCACAGGGGTCGCTTGATGGTTTTGTGAAGTTGCATTGTGTTGTACTTTGAACTGGGCCATTCAACAGTACATGTTACTACATTGGCAAAATGAGTTGGTTTTCATCTGGTGGAGGGGAATGTAGAGATTTCAACAGATATGCTCAGTACCGATGTCCTGAATGTTATTATATGCTGTTCAAGCACAGAGCAGGTGGATCTTGCAGGATCTAACATGGGTACTGTCAGTCCAGGCCTTTGAAGTGTTTAAAGACTAACTGTAAATACTTTTAACCACTACGGTTAATAGAATGATTTTCTTTACTGCTTTTTATTTTGTATTACTCAGAAGGTTGTGTGTCAGGGCTGGTAACCCGGTACGTAAAAATCCACTACCAATCATTAGCGGACCGGAGTTCCGCTGTGGTGACCCCTAACCAGGAAAAGCCAAAAGACACAAACAAACAAACTCAGTTTCTAGTCTATTTTTTTCCCAAATTTGCTGTAGAGTGCTTGCATTGCATATGCAATTTTTTTAGAGAATGGGAAGGAAGAGTCTTAATATCTGGTGGAAAGGTCAGGCTAAGAATACCTAAAGTAACGGATACAAATAAATAAACCAGAAGTCCAGCATTCAATAACTTATTTAATAAAACATACAACAAAGTTTTCAAGTAATACTCTTCATCAGTGTATAAAACTTAAGGCAGCACACCAGCCTTATATACAATAAACAGCCAATCATCTCATACAGATAATTAACATAATTTAAAGTGCCCAACTACATAATTCAAAAAACATTGAAAATATATCACATCAAAATATAAGAACATTTATACCATATTATGCCTATCTTTTAAAATTGGCTTAATGCTATTACTAGTATTGAGCCCTGGTAGATAGTCAGCCTGAAAATAATTGATCCACTTATACTCAGTCATTTCTGTTCTATTTACAATGTCTCTCCTACTGGGTGCACATTTTGCATTGGCATGTGCTTTCCCAAATACTGTTCTTGGGCCTGGCCTTCTGCCACCCACTTGAGGGGCTCTGTATTGATCAACTGGACAAGAAGGGACTTTTTTTTTTGGGGGGGGGTTCTCCCCCAAGAGTAGCATGGAATAAGGTGATAAATCCTAGTGAAAAGGGGAAATGGGGCTCCTACAGATTTATCAAGATATAGTAAGGCTCTGTTAATGTCTTTCTATTGGAGGTGCCAGAGTTTCCAGTATCAAGCCAGCTAAAAAGACATGATCTTAGAAAACTACTCAGAGATAACTAATCAAGAATTATTAAAAGTGATGTGAGGGCAGCGGGATGGTCAAGCCTCAATTGAACCCACTGATAATTCTGAATGATGAATTAGAAAAGCAGTTTAATAGAAGGGATTGGAAAATATGGAAACAGGAAATTTTACTGATTGGGACAGCTAAGGCTGAGAAAAACAGACAACTAGCAGGCTGTTATTGGTACAAGTAGGACACTGCGCACAAATATTGTCTCCAGTTATTATTGCAAGAGCAAATTATTGAGTGAGGAAAGGGACAGATAAATTCTGTCTGGATGAAGGAATAAGGCTATTATTTGAAGGGCTTGCTAAGAGATTTAGGCAAAAAACTGGGTCAAGATTAGGGAATCAGAACAGCCAGAAATTATAAAATAGATAATCAATGTGAGCGATGACAGTATGGGGCCTAAAAAATTGATCTGTCAGATGAACAAACAGTTAGCATTCTTGTATGAAGGAGAAATGAAATGAGATTTACAGGCTTGGGAAGCTTCAATAAATTTTGTAATATTAGTAAGCATATGGGAAAATCTCCATATGATGTCCTGGGTGGCGATTAAGGTATGGAGATCAAGAATCATTTGGTGGAAGTGCCAAACACAAATTTTTTTTACACACCCAGTTGACTGGTTTGGATATTTTTCTGGTTCTGACCACGGAGATGTAATGTATGGGAAAGAGGTCTGTGGGACC
This sequence comes from Protopterus annectens, assembly GCF_019279795.1. Lineage (NCBI taxonomy): Eukaryota > Metazoa > Chordata > Ceratodontiformes > Protopteridae > Protopterus > Protopterus annectens. The sequence goes on along the minus strand of NC_056748.1, from coordinate 517,609,376 downwards.
ATGTTTTCTGGAGTTGTCACTTGCATACTGATTATAAAAAGGATTTAGAGCATGTCATTTTCTCAAATAACAGGAGAGAACCTCACCTTAACAACAAAAATATTTTTTATGAGGTTAGAGGAGATAGGCATTATACTGAAAAGAGTAGAACATGTAATTTGGTTGTTATTATTGATAGTGAAAATGAGATAAGAAAGAAATGGGAAAAGCCCCACTTCCCCCACAAATTTTTGGGGGTTATTGTGATAGTGGAAAAACGTAGACAGGAGAGGGAATGACTTAGTCTATACAAACGAGTTAACTGGGTGACAAGATGGTCTCCCTGGTTTAATTGTCTAGAAAACACCTAAAGGATACATATAAAATATTTAACAGGAGTTATTAATTTTGCTTATTAAAGAGCAGTTTAATTTTTATTAATGGGTCTAGAGACCATAGGAATATTCTGGAGGAAGAGAAGGATCTAGATTGATTGGGGATGTATAGGTTTAGGAGGTTCACAGATTGGTTAGTCTGTGATTATGACTTCAATTAGTATTAAAGGGAACGAGGGCAGTTATATTAGGGAGGATGAAAAAAGTGATTTATGAATGCAGTGACAGTATGAGAAAGTGTAACCACAGACGTCAAGGGATGAGAGAATGAAAGTAATTTGTTTTAGTTTTGGTTAAATGATAATGGGTGAGAACTCTGTTACTAATATATAGATGTGCCAGTGGTTTTATTTCTGATTTCCATTTTTACTGATTTATGTAGAATATAAAGAGCAATGAACAATAAGACAGTTTTTAGTCATCTGTGTTTCCATCCAGTGTTTTGTGTTTCTTTTATATGTCTTACCCACTTTCCCTTTTCCCACTCCCATGGCCATTGGTTATATCTGAAGGCAACTCCCCTCTTTTTTAGCATGCATCCCCTTAAGAAGAGTCAGCAATGAATACCCATTCCTCCCTGCTGCTCTGCCAGTCACACAAGTCGGGGACGTAGTTAGGGTTTTATCCCTTTATGTCTTTGGAAACATTGATATATATGAACATTTTACTACTGAAACACTCATTAGTGTATATGCAACTCATTTCTGTCTTTGGAAACATTGATATATATGAACATTTTACTACTGAAACACTCATTAGTGTATATGCAACTTAATTTCTCTGCAATAAATTTTAAATATTGGAAGACAGCATACAGGGATTTTGATAATGAATCACACTACTATTTAAACATGTTAGGCAGAATTGCACTGCTATTTAAACAAGTTAGGCAGATCCCTTACCACCAGCTAATGGACTAAAGAGTTTTACACAATTTTCTTATATACTTGGGATTGTTTAATATGACTGTAAATGGAGATTAACACTCCATGGTTGTTTTATATACTTTATAATTAGTTATTATACAATGACTCCCTATTACTATTCGAAAACGTGTATGCTGATTGGCCCAGCCCAACCAGCGTGCCCATTGTAAATCACACAGTATACCAATGGAAAAAGGTCCGGTCGCCTGGACTTTTTTCCATTGGTATAAAGTGCCCCAAAACCTTTTTTTTTTTTTTTTTTTATTATAATTTAAAAAAACAAGAGAGAAAACGGAGCAACTGAGACTTTCTTTTCTCTGTTGCTTCCATTTCAAAGCATTGACGTACTGGGTATGCATAGGAATGCAAGTCCCATACGCATGCGCAGTACATCAAAATGAAGAAGCAGTATACCACAACCAGAGGAAGAACAGTAATCCGTCGTTATACAAGAACATTATTTAAGAAAAGTAAGTGTTTTGTTTCTTAAATAATGTTATTGTATAATAGCAATAACTGAGTCCGTGGTTGTGGTATGTTGAAGATTTACCCACGGTTGCCTTTGTTTAATCACTCAAGCTTCACCCTCATGATTAAACCACACCAACCATGGGTAAATCTTCAATATACCACACCACATCATTGGTTATTGCTTTATTATCTTTATTCATTGGATATTTTGAGCATGTTTTAGTTGACAAATGTTTCTATTGTATGGTATGGTTAAAAAGAATAAAGTAACTGGTTTAAAAAAAGAGAAAGGGAGTAAGGACAATCACAATTTATGAATGTTTAGCTTGCATTTGGAAGGCTTTGTAATAAAAAATCATCACATAATGATTCTTTACATCACTGAAATGAGATTATCAAAATTCACTTTCTTGACTTTCCTGCATTTAAAGTAATTGCTAGTTCTAAGTAAGATTTGGGGATCTGAATTGTGATGTGGCTATTCCTCAGATTTAAATTTGCGGTAAACTGAAGTCATGGTCTCTAAACTGCTTCTGATCCTTAAGTGCCTATAGGGCTTATGGTACCTCAGTAAGATTTGACTTAGAGATATTAACCTTTGTAACTGTAACAAATAAATGATGGTTGGATTTTTTTCTGTAAACATTGTGATTCATTTCTGTTCTTTGAAAATGTTTCTTTTTTAAGGATTCCCAATAGTAGCAGCATATTCTATAATTTATTATAATATTAAATACCATCATTAACAATGTGCGTTCATGTGTCCTAAAAGTTTTCAAGATACAATATTAATGTTTTAATGCCAGCTTCTATATATAACTAATATGTGAAACAAAGTCTATTAGCTGATAAAAGAGCAATAGAACTATCTAAAATAAACTCTTATTGGATCTCTAGTATTAACAACTTATTAAGTTTATTACCTCAATAGATATTTACTTTCATATATTAATCTGCTCTGATTTGCTTCCTGATTATGTTTTATTAAAGCAGTCTGCTAGATTCTGATGTGGAAACAGCTCTTCATTTTACAAGCATAAAATGAATTATGCTCAGAGCTGGCAACTTAAACTACAAAAGCTGTCAGACACAATTCATATTTTATATTCACATACTGTCTCAAGATGTTTAAATGAATCTGTTTATGCATTACAGAACAGGTACAGCAGTGCTACAGGGAAAGGTATGCCTGCTTCTTATCTGAGCAGGAACAGAAGCCAACATAGGTCTCCCCTGGCACGCCTTCAGGTTGCTGCCACTTTTATATAAGAAGTTAAGTTTTCTTGGCAAGCAGTCACTAAGCTTCGATGCAGACTTCCACTTTCTCATCTATTTAGTCTATTTCATAAATCGCTAAGGGCAACTCATTTGATGCTTTCTTTTTACAGCTCTGAGCTCTCATTTCTGAATCTGACCCAGACATTGTAAAGCATCTCCATACCATAATCACAGTTCTTCCAGCTCATATGCAAATCATTCCAAAATAGTTTCAGCTTTTCAGACTAAACAACAGATGTCAATTTTAACAGAAAGCTCAAAACTTGATCTAACTGACTGGTGCTCTTTTATTTATTTATTTATTTATTTATTTTTTGCGTCATATACTGGACTGTCCTGTTTTGTCATATTAAGAACCCTTTAACAGTCTGTTACCTTTAATGGAAGTATAATAACTGATTCCACATCCTAAGCTAGCCACGTTCTGTGGCATTTTTGTAACATTAGCACAATCTTCTCCTCTGCTTATGCAGCTGTACTGTACTCCACAGCAAGCAGTCACAAGACATATTACTTTTAATACTGATCAAATAATGATGGCATCCTCTGTTTAGTATATTTTTCTGTATATATCATTTTGGGATCATCCTTTCAAATGGGCGTGACCAACTTCCACCTTGTGGAATGACAGATCTGCCTCAATAAAAACACTTACACACACATAGAGACACGCACATAGACACACAGACACACACATGTATGTGCACAAACACACACACACGCACGCATGCGCGTGCGCACACACACACACACACACACACACACACACACACACACACACACACACACACACACTCACTGACAGTGGTGTTAATAGATTAGTTAGGTAGATTTGACAACACAAAAAGCAATACATTTTAATTATTTGCAACATCAAAACAGACAAACAGAATGTTTCAAGAAATTTAATCAAATTACTGATTAAACAATAAACTACAATATCTAACTCTATTAGTTGTGTCCAGAAGGTAGCCTATCTTAAGACTGAGGCATAGAACTCAGATCATCAGGTTATCATACAGAGAGTGCCAAACGCTCACATTAGGAACTCCCACAAATAATGAAACCCAAACATCAAAAATAAAGAGTAAATATAGAAGGCTTCACTGTTTGCCTTTCAGTTTATACTAAATACATACTTATGTACATATATATGCGTGCGTGTGTGTGTGTGTGTGCGTGCATGCGTCTATATACATATCTGCACACACACACACACACACACACACACACACACACACACACACGTGTATCTATATATATATATATATATATATATATACATATATATATATATATATATATATATATATATATATATATATATATATGTATGTATACATACACATATACATGCATGAAAGATTGGAATTAGAACCATTTAAGTTGCATGTCTGGCAGTCAAATCTCTAAGTCTTGCACAACAGACATACCTAAATAAATACATGAATATGCAGACATACATAAATGTATCAATAAATAAATAATATGTCTAATGGGATGAGTCATAAAGTCATGTTAAAATAAATGTTGCCCACTGGCAGACTTGAACCAATGACACTGCCATTCCAAGGTAGCAGTGAATACCACTACACTAGTGAACAGCAGGTAGAGCATTCCTGCAATTACTTACAATTATTGCTTCAGCTGTAGGCTACATTTTTTGCATTTACATTTCATTGCTGTTGTTTGACCTTTCAGTATTTGTGAGAATTGCCACTGTGGACATTCTGCATTCTCTGTATGACTCCCTGATGCTCTAAGCACTATACTTCAATCTAAAGTTAGGAAGCCACTCCTCAGAGTTTGAGTAACTGACACCTGATGCTGCAACCCTGCGAGTCATCTACTTTTGTCAAGTAAAAAAAATTATAAATAAATTTTACCGGTCTTATGATCAAGCTTATTTGGCCATAAACATAATGTCATAAACAGGTATAAAGGGCCACCAGCTGCTGTATTACACACAGGTGAATATAACTATTTTTGGTACCTAGTACCCTCTCCTGATCTGGTGCCAGTCTCGACTTTAAGGAAAAAAGGTCCATCCACTATCTGGCACACCTTACTTAAGCAACAAACTAGGACCACTCTTCCAGAACATTCAAAAAAAAAAAAGATCTTGTTTGTCCTTATAAAATAAAGCAAACTGAGTCCTACATTTGCAACAAGCAGCTGCTACTGTTCATGCCACACATACGCTGACACTGTAAATGCAAAATGGGCATTCATTTCTGAATACCGGTAATGCACTTAAACATTGTCAGCATCTGCCAGTCCCACCCCCTGAGACCTTGCCCCTGGGCTGGCTGACCCATTTGTCTCACTTTAGCTATGCCTCTGGTATTACAAACCATTTCTAATTGCATTTATATGTGTATGCATGTATGAATGCATGTATTTACTTGTTTATCTATTTTATTTATGAGACAGATCCAGGAGGGAGTCTCTACATTTACACATGAAAAGTAAAAACTGATGATAACAGTCACAGAGGAATAAGGCACATGTTATGATATTTTGCTTTGGTAGCATACATGGGAGATTATAGACTTTATTTTACTAAAGTAGTTAAAAACTTTACTATATAGGACCAGAGGCATTCAACTGATGATCAGTTAAGTGCATAGTGTATACAAAACATGAATACAGGATATGCAAGCAAACGTGCATAATATTTAATTAGCTGAAATGAGTGACAGCAGGGTTTCACATACATTGTTTAGTTGAGTATGTCTAGTAAAATTCAGGAATGCTACAGGAAAATCAATGTACTGATAAGTGGAGAAGGGCTTAAATGATCTGCTGAATATGATTAGCAATGTAGTTGATTTTATATCAAGCAATAATCCATTCCTCTCAGGTGTAAGATAGCTACTAAGTATCCTGTCCACAGTTTTACTTGAAGTTTTGCTTTTTCTGGAGTGGGTATTTAGCTGTTCATGTATGTTGTCTGCTGGTACTGGGCATAGAAATCCTGAAGCTACACATGGGATATTTGTACAGTAATTTGTGAGCAAATATAAGCTGAATATTTTTGATTATATTTTATAGAGTCGCCCTGTTAAGTTTGTTGAACATCTCACAATGGTGGATCCTGGATAACTGGTGAGCAGCCTATTTTGCAGTTTGATTTGTGCCGATGACATTTTTGGGTGTGCACTGTATCTCAGTACTGATGCATATTGTAGTTTAGGATGAAAGAATGAAAATGATCTTTCTAGTGGCAGCTTTGAGCTTAGTTGGCACTTTCTGATTCAGTATATTGCTTCCAGCCTCTTGTTTTATAATGTTCTGTATCGATTCACGTAAGGTTAGGTTGCTATTTCTTGTCACACTTTGATATTTCCAGTCAGAGGCATAGTCACAAGTTCATATGCAAAAGTGGTCAACATGCAACTCAGGTAAATTAAATCTAGTAAGGAAAGGGCATTGAGGCAGAATCAACGACTGCAAAGTCATCCAAAATAAAACAGTTGGCTCGCGGCATAAAAGACTGGTCATTACAATCAGCTGCAAGCAGTGGTAAGGGATGGCTTTAAGATCAACAAAGTCTAGGCTAAACATCGGGAAGCTGACTGGAGTGAAAGTACAAGAGCCCAGGGAAATGTTCAAGGCTCTAGCATCTCAGGAAGAAGAGGAACTAGAAAGAGTCGAAAAAGAATGGTAGCATCTCAAAACAACATGTATGAAGACTATAGGACAATTATGTGGCCAAGCCAAGTAAGGAAATAAAGTATATAAGGAAAGCCAGTGGTGGGATGCAGAAGCCCAGGTAATTATCAAAAGAAGGAGGGAGTGCAGGAAACACTGGGAGACATAAAAGGTGGACCAGGCTAAGAAGTAAAACTGGCTGGCTAACAAAGAGGCTAAGAGAGCAGTTGCAAGACATCAGTGGTACTCTGCTTGTTTCTGGAAAATGACTCAGCATAAGGCACAAAGAAACTCTATCAGGTGGCAAGGCAAAGGCAGAAAGATAAAAAAGACAGCAATCAGACACCGTTCATAAGGAATGCCAGCAACAGTCTGCTCATCAGTCCCCAGGACAATAAAGGCAGATGGAAGAAATACTTCCAGCAGTTTCTGAATGAAGAAAACCCACAGAAACTGTAATGCACCATATGCTGGCTATGTTGAAAGAGTAAGAAGAGCCCGCCCTAGAAATTAGGGTAAGTAGCAGGCTCATATGAGGCCAAGGCAGATATGATAAAGGTGTTGGGTGAGTCATGGGAGAAGTAGCTCCTGATGGTATTTATATGAGTATGGAGAGAAAGGTGTATCCCAGATGACTGGAAAATGAACATTCTACTGTCAGAATACAAACACAAAGGGGACATTCACAAATGTGGGCATTACAGAGGTAGGCAACTCTTGTCACATTGCATGAAAATGGTGGAGAAGGTGATTAATAAATGAGTATGCTGAGCAGTAGAAAGTAAGATAGGAAAGAAGTAGTTAGAATTCAGATCAGGATGCAGCACAACTAGCATGAAGTTTGCAATGAGACAAGTAGTGGAGAAGAAGCTGAAGATAAGAAAAGAGTCCAATTGGGCATTCCTAGACTTGGAGAAAGTATAAGACAAAACCCCAAGAAAGCTGAATGAAGCTGGACAAAATATATTTTAGAGTCCTTCAGACAGAGATTGACCAATTTAACAGCCATATCACATTTCTGTGTCATCAGTTTTGAAGACCAGGATACAGCACAACCAACCTGATGCTTCATTTTTTTAATGTAAAATACATCTTCCACCTAATGTTTCAGAATTGTTGTAGACTATCTAATTGTTGCTGAAGGAGCTTTCCTACAGTCTATAAGTTATGTAGGTTGTGACAATGTGAGGTATTGCCATCCGTACCAGGGAGAATAGGGCAGTTGCATGTGTACCATATGCCAGCAGAGTTAGCTGGAGTTTTGTAAATCATTTTGTGTCATTTGACTATTACACTGACTTGTACAGATGCTTGTGTTAAAAATATATCAACAATGTAATTATAACTGATTGAATATATATGTTTAAAGACAGAATTCTGGAAGGGAACAGTACACATTTTTGAAAATGTTCTTTAGCCTTGAGATACTGCAACAGATCTTAGCAAAGCTCTGAGTGTGTATTGTACCAGATATAGCTAATCAAATGTGATATCATTTTATAATTGCACTAAGAGGATGGAAATCTCACAGCAATTTGTTTTGTTTTGTTTTCTTTCAAACCTGATAGAAAGATCTATGTCAGTTATCATAGTTCAGTTGAGTTCAGTTCAGTTTAGTTTTTGAAGCTCATCACCTTGCCTTGTAGAAGTAAGCATCTCAGCATCTAATCTTGCCTTGCTGTGTTAATTAGGTTAGCTAGGGAACAGTTATTCTTTAGACAGTTGGGAAATACTGTGAGATTAGTTAATTATTGTTTTTCTGCATCGGTTTGAGTCTCTTCAACTGTGTTATTTTTATTTCTCCTGTGATTGAAACTCTGGTGTTTAATGTACTTAGATATTTAATATTCTCATGTTTTCTATTTTATTATTTATTATTAAATATTGTTATACCTTTCATTGTGGATGGTCTTTTAGAGAATATTTTTAACATCTTTAGAGTACTTTTGCTTATTTTAGTGATGTTGTGGCCACTCCAAAAAGCCTTACTCTGCTATTTATATTAGTATTGATTTTACTCAGTATAATTGGATACAGTTGTAAGAGGCTGAGAGTGGTTGACTGGTGACAATGTGGTTATTTTATAGTCTGGGCAGAAGGGGTACAACTAGTAAACCAGGTGTGTGTGTGTGTGAAAATCAAACACCCAGGTGTGGATGAGTTAGCTACTTGGAACTGGGACATGATGCTCCAAAGTGAGTCTTGTTTGGGATCCAGAGAGACATAGAGTCCAGTCTCAGATTTGGAATGTGTTTTGTGTGTGCTCTAGGGGGGAAACTGTGTTTGATGCAGAGAGCTACATCTGATAATACTGTGTAAATTAATTCCTGTTCTTAGTGACCATTTCTCATCAGTATGAGTGAGAACTGAGGCTCTTTGATTACTGGCCTGGGGTAGAGAGGCCATCACATATTGGTGTCAGTGTGGTGGGATATTAATTGAACTTCAGTAGCCTGTGGGCAGTTGTCACTGAAGGTGCATGTACTTTTCAACAGCCACAAGGTAAACATTTAGAGTTTCATTTTCACAACAGTTTCATTAATTTTTGTTAGTTTAGTTCAGTCAGAGGAAAGCAAGCAAAGATGTCAGGGTGGATTATGGTAAGCTGACAAAGAACCAGTTGGCCAAGGTGTGTGAAGCCAAAGGACTGGTGCATGCTAACCAGGCTAAAGAGGAAATATTTTCAGCCTTAATCACAGCTGCAGGATGGACCAGTGACTGAGAGGACAACCAGTCTGGTGGTGGGGATGTGCAGTCTTCCGAAACAGGGCAGCTCACCTTTTCTCCAGGGGACTTAAAAATCCATCTGGAGTTAAAAAGACTTGAACTGGAGACTGAAGAAAGACTGTGACATTTGGAGGCTGAAGAAAGGGAAAAGGAATGTCTGCATGAACTGGAGATCGAAGAGAGACAGCAATCACTGGAGACTGAAGAAAAGGAGAAGCAGTATTACCATGAACTGGAGACCAAACATTTGGAGACTGAAGAGAGACTGCAGCATTTGGAGATTGAAGTGAGACTGTGGCATTCAGAGATCAAAGCGAGACTGTGGCATTTGGAGGCAGAAGAAAAGGAGAAGCAGTAACAGCATGAGAGAGAAATGCTGACCCTTCATCAGGGTATTGGAGGTAATGGGAATGGAATAATCATACCCCAGAAGCAATAAAGGTCAGTAAACTTTTCCACAATTTGCATAGGAGGGTGACTTTGATAGTTTTATTCATATATTTGAAAGAGCATGTAAACAGAATAATGCTGACCAAAAGATCTGTGTATGGTTCATATTCCCAATACTGCATATTAAAGCTGTAACTGCTGTTTCTAAATTGTCTGATACTGATTGTTTAAACTATGATAGAGTAAAGCAATGTTTATTGAACTGTTATAAGCTAACATCTGAAGCTTACAAAAAATGTTTCGTGAGCATAGATGAAAGGCAGATGAAAGTATATGTGAGTATATTGCAGAGCTAAGCACTTATTTTCATAGGTGGGTGAGTGGGTGTCAGCTCGCCACTTTTGAAAGACTGGCAGACTTTTGGTGAGGGAACAAACCCTTAATAGTTTGCCTGTGGACAAGAGAATCTGGTTGGAAGACCGGGAGTGTAACTCTGCAGATGAGCTGGGGAGAAAAGGTGATCTCTATTTAGCATCAATGCACAAGAAGGGGATACCCGGTGCTGATCATAGATTTAAGGGAACCCATGGTTGGCAGCCTAAATCACCCCAACAGAGTCTACTGGTAACAGAGGAAGCCACTAGTTCAGGTCCAAGGCCAGAATCAGGGGCTAGATGTTTTAAATCTAACCAGAAGGGCCATGTAGCATACAAATGTCCACTGAAGCAAGCAAGTGGGAATAACTGTGTGCCACTAGTACGTTGTCTGGAGATAACAGGGGTACCAAACTATCAACAGAGGTTATATCCTATCTTAGTGGATGGAAGACAGGCCACTGCTAAGAGAGACAGCCTCTAACATAACTATTGTGAAGCCTGTAGTAGTTAAAGTGGAGCAGTACTTGCTTTTGCTTGTGCAGTCCACTCCAATCAGCACTTTAGGAGGGATCACATTCTAAATACCTTTGGCCAGAGGTTCACCTAGACTGGGGGGGGGGTGGAAAAAGAAGCAAGAAGGTAACTGTGTTTGAGAATATTTCTGCAGATGTCTTGAGAGGAAATTATTTTGATAATGCAGTACCTTGTGTGCATGCAGTTACATGAGTCAGGCTTGGAGAGAGGCATGTAGGTCTGGAAGGCTGGAGGACACCTAGACAGGCACCACATCTGAAACTGGGGCTGGTGATGTGGCTATTTCAGGGAGGGAACTACCCTGCAGCAGTGAGCCTGAAAGTTTGCCACAGCTGCTGATAGGTACTGATGTTCCCATGAACATGGTGACTGCAAGGACAGATGTGAGTGGTAGTAACGAGGTTGACAGTGAGGCACCACTGTCAGAAGATACTAGGCTTCCTGTGGAAGGGGAGCTGGGAAAGGTTACAAAGATAGAATTGAGACAGGATCAGCTTTCAGATCCTACTTAAATAGGCTTGAGAGAGATAGCTAAGGAGGCACCTGATTCTCAAGGAAAAGTAAACATTGGAACCAACAATTACTGTATAGAGAGTGGACCCCTGATGGACAACTAGAGGATGAGGTAATACAGCAGTGGATAGTGCCCAGAGCCTACCATCTGGCACTTCTAGCCATAGTCTGTGACATTCTTTTTGCAGGTCATATGGACATAAAGTGTACCTAGAGATGTTTTATGCAGAACTTTTATTGGCCTGGGATTACAAATGATGTAACAGGGTACTGCAGGATCTCTGAGCACTAACAAAAGGCAGACAAGACAGGGGACAAGTTCAAAGCTCTGTTGATGTCTTTCCATGTGACTGAGGAGCTGTTTCAGAGATAGCTATGGATATTGTGGGGTGTTTGACTACTCAAGTTCCATAGGGAAGAGGTATATCCTGGTAGTAGTAGATTGTGCTACTAGATGACCTGAGGTGGTGTCTCAGTCCTCCATCAAGGCAGAGAAGGTGGAAATGCTTTGTTAGAGATTTTCAGCAAGGTAGGTTTCCCAAGAGAAATACTAACTGTCAGAGGGCTAATTTCATGTCAGACCTGCTGGCTTGCCTCTGGAAGCATTGTGGGGTGAAGCACCTAAAGACCATCCACTACCACCCCCAGACTAATGGTATCATGGAGAGGTTAAATGCTACATAAAGACCATGTTACAGTCATTTGCAGACCAGTGTAAGAGAGAGAGTGGGAAAAATATTTGCTCCATCTATTGTTTGCATACAGTGTGGTACCCCTGGAATTCACAGGTTTTCTCCCTTTGAGTTGCTGTATGGGCCTAGTGTGAGGGGGGGCTTTAGATTTGATTCGTGATGAGTGGGCACATTTCACAGTTCAGTTAGTTGAGTTCAGTTAGTTCAATTCAGTGTTAGAAGCTCATCACCTTGCCTTGTGGAAGTAAGCATCTCAACATCTACGTCTACCTTGCTATATTAATTAATTAGCTAGGGAACAGTTATTCTTTAGACAGTCAGGAAATACACCCAAATTAGTTAAGTATTGTTTTTCTGCATCTGTTTCAATCTGTTCAGATGCCTTATTTTTATTTCTCCTGTGATTGAACTCTGGTGTTTATTGTACGTAGACATTTATTATTCTCTTGTTTTTCTATTTTATTATTTGTTACTAAATATTTTTATAACGTTCATTGTGGATGGTCTTTTAGCAAAAGCTTCTAACATCTTGAGAGAGTACTTGTGCTTATTTTAGTGATACCATGGCCACTCTGAAAAGTCTTGCTGCTTTGCTTACACTGAACCATTTATATTAGTATTGATTTTATTCAGTATAATTGGGTATTCTTGTAGGACCCTGAGAGTGGTTGACTGGTGGCAGCGTGGTTACCTTATGGTCTGGGGAGAAGGGTTACAGCTAGTAAACCTGTGCCAGTCTTTCCCAGGAGTGTGTGTGTGTGTGTGTGTGTGTGTGTGTGTGTGTGTGTGTGTGTGTGTGTGTGTGTGTGCGTGCGTGTGTGTGTGTGTGTGTGTGTGTGTGTGTGTGTGTGTGTGTGTGTGTGTGTGTGTGTGTGAAAATCAAATACACAGGTGTGGGTGTGTCAACTACTAGGAAGTAGGACACAGTGCTCCAAAGTCAGTCTTGTTTGGGATCTGGAGAGAAAGAGAGTCCAGTCCCATGTCTACAGCGTGTTTCCTGTGTGCTCTTGGGGCAAATTGTGCTTGATGCAAAGAGCTGCATTTGAAAATATTGTGTAAATCCATTCCTGTTTTAGTGACCATCTCTCACCCCTGTCAGTGGTGAGGATGGAAGCTCCTTGATTACTGGGCCGAGGTAGAGCCTAGTATAAATAGTAAAGTGTAAGCAAAGCAGTAAGGCTTTTCAGAGTGGCCAAGGCATCAATAAAATAAACATAAGTGTTCTCAAGATGTTAAAAGTATTCTCGAAAAGACCAGTCACAATGAAAGGCAGAAAATATTCAATAATAAAATAGAAACAAGAATAATAAATATCTAAGTATAATTAACACCATAGTTTCAATTACAGGAGAAATAAAAATAACACAGTTGGACATATTCAAACAGATGCAGAAAAACACTGTGTAACTAATCTCACTGTATCTCCTGGCTCTCTAAAGAATAACTGTTCCTTAGCTAATTTAATTAATACAGCAATGCAAGATTAGATGCTGAGATGCTTATTTCCACAAGGCAGGGTGATGAGCTTCTAACTTAACTGAAGTAAGTAACTCAAATGACATAGATCTTTATATCAGGTACCAAAGAAAACAAAACTGCTGTAAGAATTCCATTGTCTCAGTGCTGGTTATAGAATTACATCACATTTGATCACCTGACTCTGGTATAATACACACTCAGAGTTTTGATAAGATTTGTTGCACTATTTGAAAGCAATAGAACAATTTCAAAAACGTTTACTCTTCCCTTCCAGAATTATTTGTTTCAACATAAACATTTAATCAGTTATGATAACACTGTTGATACAATTTTAACACAAGCACCTGTACAAGTCAGTGTGACAGCCAAATGGCACAAATTTATTTACAAAACTCCAGCTAACTATGCTGGCATATGTGACACATACACAGTTATGAGACTTGCCACAGATGTTATACACTGGCCTATTCTCCCTGCCAGAGATGGAAATACCTCACATCATCACATCTCTCACCCCACTTTTGAAGACTCAACCTAGTTTTTCAAGTGACCCTGGAACAATTTTGCTTGAAAGAAATAGGCCTGTCTTGGAACCCATTAACCAATACCCTGTCTTAAGCGTCCAAAGCTCTGAGTGTGTATTGTACCAGTCATAGGTTCATAAGTTCATAGGTAGGTACTAGGCTATCGGCCCTGGGGCCTATACAAGCCCAGCCAAAAAGGTACCCTGGCTTTTGCCACCCAAGAAAATTATTTTCCTGTGCCACTGTCGAGCAGAGCCACAGAGGTGATCCCCGGGGTGAATTTCCTATTTCCCATCCAATCATCAAGATTTTTCTTGAAGAGTGCTAATGAAGAGCTTTGTTTGATATAGACAGGTAGTTTATTCCAGAGTATGGGAAGTCTCTGGGACAGGAATCTATCCCTCTAGCATGTTCTGTTTATTGTGGTGACAAGGTTTAGGTCCCTAGAGCATGTAGCTTGGGGGGATTGGGATTTCTTTAAGTGGAGCATGTCCAACAGCTCTGGGTTGGACATAGCTTTGTATGTTAGGCAAAGATCACCTCTGAGTAGGCGAAATGCAATGGAGTAAAGCTAGAGGTTTTTGAGACGGTCTGCGTAGGGCATCTGTTTGAGGCCAGTAATCCTCTTTGTGAGGTATTTCTGCGGCCTTTCCAGTTGTTGTAGATGTCTTGTGAGGTACATACCAAAAGGGGCGTTGTACTCTATAATGGGTCTAATGAGTGATGAGTAGAGGGGAACAATGACCTCTTTTTTTCTGGATGAGAAAGCTTTTGTGATGAGGTGTGCCATGTAGAAGGATTTCCTGACTACTATAGTGATGTGATTATCAAAGGAGAGATTACTATCCACCTGTGTCCCAAGGTCTCTTATCACACTTTCGGTGTTAAGTATACTACTGCCTATGTTGTAGTTCATGGGTACAGAGTTTTTATCAAAGGGGATGACAATGCACTTTTTGGCATTGAGCTTGAGGCCATGGCTTTCACACCAGGCATCTGTCTCAGTGAGGCCCCTTTGTAGGATGTCCACATCATTAGGAGTTTCGGTTATGGCTCCTAGTTTGCAGTCACCTGTGAACTTCATTAGCCAAAGACCTTCTGTGTTAGCCTGTACGTCAGAGAAGTAGATACCAAACAGGAGAGGATCCAGGACTGAACCCTGTGGTACTCCACTTGTCACTGGTCTGAAGTCGGATTTGGAGTCTGCTACTTTCACAGTGTGGGTTCTGTCTGTGAGCCAGTTGGCAACCCATCTTATGACATAGGGATTTATACCTAATTTAGTGAGTTTATCTATAATTCCAGAGTGGGGCATGGTGTCAAAAGCCTTGGCAAGATCTAGATAGGCTGTGTGAACCATCTTACCCTTGTCTACGGCTTTGGTGACTGCTTCAAAAAAGTCTATCAGGTTTAGGAGACATGATCTGCCTTTTACAAACCCGTACTGGGTGGGATCCAGAGTTTGGAGATTACCAATGTCTTTCTTTATAAGTTCCATGATGATACGTTCCATGGCCTTACAGACCAGGCTCGTCAGGCTAATGGGGTGGTAGTTCCCGGGGTCTGTGGTTGCTCCCTCCTTGTGGAGTGGGATAACCGTTGCTGTGCGCCATTCAGGAGGCACAGAGCCTGAGGTGAGGCTATGATGGAACATGGTACTTAGGTGGGGTGCCAGTTCTTTCTGTAGTTTGTGTAGAACGCAGCCTGGGATGTTGTCTGGTCCCATGGATGCTGTGTTCTTGGCTTTGGAGAGTGTGGTTTTTACCTGTGCAGCCGTGATTACAGGAACTTTGCATTCTTCCGGTATAGAGATGGGCTATTTAGGGGGTGGGGGGGGTAAAGTTAGCACTGAACCTATCTGCCAGGATGTTGGCAATATCAGTTGGGTTTGTATATTAGTGCCATTGTGCTGTAACTCAGAGCAGATCTGAGTGTTGCCATTCAGATTCTTGACATAGCTATAGAATGCTTTGTGGTTGTCTTTAGAATCAGTGGTGATTTTGTTTTTGTAACTAGCTTTGGAGGATTTTATCAGGGATCGCAGCTTCTTACTGAGGCTGACCAGGGAGCACCTCCACTCGTGGGATTTTACTCTCTTTTGCAAGAGTTTCTTCCTTCTGTTGTACAGTTTGGTTATGGCAGGGAAGCACCAGACTGGCTTCCTTTTTTTGGAGGATAGCATCTTGTTTCTGTTTGGGATAGCAGGATCCATGCACTCATTTAAGTCCTTATAAAGTGCAATTGTGTAGGATTCAGTAGTTGTAACTGTATTGTCCATCTGCATGTCTTAAGAAGCATGAAGTTGGCTTTAGAGAAATGTTTTACCATGGTTTCCTTATTGGGGGGTGGAGGCAGGATGTGGATATCTAGGGTAATTAGCTTATGGTCAGATCGGACCAATGAGGCATTGACTTCAGGTGTGGAACACCGATCACTCATATTGGTAATGACTAGATCTAGGATATTGTTGCCCCTGGTGGGGGTGTGGATAAGTTGATCCAGGGCATTGGAGTTTATGAATTCCAGAAAGTGTTGAGTGAAGGAGTTGGTACATGAGTAGTTTTCCCAGTTAATGGTGGGGTAGTTGAAATCACCCATTATTAGGGTGTTTGGTTGAACCCTAATATTTTCCAGTACATCAAGAAAAGAGGAGTTGGAATCCTGGGGCATGGTGGGTGATCTGTAGCAAGCTACAATTTGGATTGCAGTTTTGCCCAGAGTTAGTTGCACTTGGATAACCTTGGCTGCATTATGCTGAGCAACTAGCCTGGAGGTGTGGATATCCTTAATGAATATGGATACACCTCCACCATTGGTGTTCCAGTCCAGGTTACACGGCCGAAAAGTGTGGTATGAGTTATAGCCTGGTAGTGCAGGGGTGCTCTCTGGAGCCTTGAACCAGGTCTCAGTCACTGCACAGATATCGATGTTCTCCATTTTAAGGAGTGCCTCGAGTGAGTGCATTTTGAGATTTAGACTTCTGGCATTGAGTAGCATCACCCTCAGTTTTTGCTTGCATGTTCCTGTTACAGTGGTGAATTTGTCATTTGAACCTTGCCTAAAAAAGGCACTATAGGGGTGGCAAGAACCTTAACCAGTATCCGGAATCCCAGGGGTGACAGGTGCAGGCCATCTCTGGCAAAGCATCGTGGTCTTTTGACCATGTCATCCCAGGCAGACAGATACTGGATCCCTTTAGAATGGCAACAGAAGCTTAGCCAATTGTTGAAGTCAATCATTTTGTCCTTGTACTGCGGCATAATTCTGGGTGATGGCAGAATGCTACTCAGGGCTAGGGTCATACCTGTCTGGGCTACAAGATCGTAGAGCTCTTCCATGTCTCTTTTCATGTAGTCCAGGGAGGTACGTCTCAGGTCGTTCACACCAACATGGACAATGACAGAGTCATATTTGTACTTGTTGTGGAGTGACTTGAGTGTGTGGGTTATGTGGTGGATCCTGGCACCTGACAGGCAGCTGACAGTAACCTTCTCCTTGTTTAGCCTGGTGAGTGGGACATCAGTGTACCTGACTATAGAGTCACCTATGACTAGTGTGTTGGGTACGTTGTTTTGCCTTATTGGCTGTGGTTGAGTGGTACACTGAGTCTGCGGACTATGTGTCATTTGGGTTGTGTTGGGGGTGGAGGTTGCTTTCATTTCTGCTTTGGAGGTCTCTGTTGTTTGGGCAGATTATTATTGAGAGGCTCCGCGAATGTTGTTGTGTTTCTATGTGTGGATTTTGGTGGTGTAGATTTAGTGAGACTATGTGATGAGTGTGGTGTGGTGCAAGTGTGTACCTTCTCCTCTTGACTGTCAAGTTCAGTCTTGATTGGAGAGAGCTTTACTTCCAGTTTGGCTAGATAAATTCATCTCTCACAGGTTGTAGTGTTGGGTGGTAGGAGGAGAGGGTTGTCTGTGTCAGATGATCAATACCCCTTCTGCCCAGACTATAAGGTAACCACACTGTCACCAGTCAACTACTCTCAGGCTATTATATGGGTATGCAATTATATTGAGTAAAATAAATATTAATATAAATGGTAGAGTGTAACCAAAGCAGCAAGGCCATGGTGTCACTTAAATAAGCACAAGTACCCTCAAAATGTTAAAAGTATTCAATAAAAGACCAGCCACAATGAAAGGTGTAAAATATTTGATAATAAATAATAAAATAGAAAAAACATGAGAATACTAAATATCTAAGTACAATGAATACCAGAGTTTCAATAACAGGAGAAATAAAAATAACACAGTTGGACAGATTCAAACAGATGCAGAAAAACACTACTTAACTAATCTCGGTGTATTTCTTGTCTGCCTAAAGAATAACTGTTCCCTATCTAATTCATCCACTGGGGAATGCACAAGCCAGTGTATTTCTTTTTGCCAGTCTGAAGCCCGGATAAATGGGCATGAGTATATTAGGAAGGGCATCCAGTATAAAACTATTGCCAGATCAAATATGCAGACAACAGTACACATTTCCAAACTGGATTTGTTGAGGTCCAGGTTAACAAAGACCACCTCCAGTACTGTTAACTAACAGGGTGCTGGTGGAAATTGAGCCACTGTTGGGTGAAGGAGAAGAAGAGTGGGAAAGCATACCTGAAGGCAGGAGGAGAGGAGGAACATTAGGAGACTGGAAGCAAGGGTAGGAGCTTTGAATGTTGGCAATATGACTGGTAAAGGGGAAGAGCTAGCTGATATGATGGAGTGAAGGAAGGTTGACATATTGTGCATGCAACAGACTGGATGGAAGGGCAGTAAGGCTAGGTGTATTGGAAATGGGTTCAAATTTTTCTACCATAGTGTGGATGGGAGGAGAATTGGGGTAGGGGTTATCCTGAAGGAACAGTATGTCAAGAGTGTTTTGGAAGTGAAAAGAGTGTCAGATAATATGATGTTTATGAAGCTGGAAATTGATGTTGTGATGATAAATGTTGTTAGTGCATATACTCCCCAAGTTGGGTGTGTGATGGATGAGAAGAAAAAAATTGGAGCGAGTTGGATGAAGTGGTGGAGAGTGTACCCAAGGGAGAGAGAGAGTGGTGTTTGGAGTGGATTTCAATGAGCATGTTGGTGAAGGAAACAGAGGGGATGAGGAGGTGATGGGTAGGTATGGTGTTAAAAAGAGAAATGCAGAACATCAGATGGTAGTGGATTTTTGCAAAAAGGATAGACATGTCTGTTGTGACTATTTTAAGAAGAGGGAGGAGCATAGGGTGATATACATGAGTGGAGGAAGATGCACACAGGTGGATTATATCCTATGCAGGAGGGCCAGTCTGAAGGAGATTGGAGACTGCAAAGTGGTGACTGGGGAAAGTGTACTTAGGCAGCATAGGATGGTGGTCTGTAGGATGATGTTGGAGATCAAGAAGAAGTAGAGGAGAGTAAGGGCAGTGCAAAGATTCAAATGGTGGAAGTTGAAAAACGATAACTTTAAGGTGGAGTTCAGGGAAGAGTTAAGAGAGGCACTAGGTGGCAGTGAAAAGCTACGAGATAGCTGGGCAGCCATAGCAGAGGTGGTAACGGAGGCAGCTAGAAAGGTGCTTGGTGTGATATCTGGACAGAGGAAGGAGGACAAGGAAACCTGGTGGTGGAATCAGGAAGTACAGGACAATATACAGAAGAAGAGGTTGGCTAAGAAGAAGTGGGACTGTCAGAGAGATGAAGAAAGTAGACAGGAGAACAAGGAGATAAAGTGTATGGTGAAGAGAGAGGTGATGAAGGCTAAGGATAAGGCATATAGTGAGTTGTGTGAATGGTTGGACACTAAGGAGGGAGGAAAGGTCCTATACCAACTGACTAGACAGAGAGACTGAGCTGGGGAAGAAGTGCAACAGGTTAGGGTAATAAAGGATAATGAGGGAAATGTATTCACAAGTGAGGAGGATGTGTTAAAATGATGGAAAGAGTGCTTTGAGTGGCTGTTAAATGAAAAGAATGAGGGAGAGAGAAGGTTGGATGATGTGCGGATAGTGAATCAGGAAGTTGAAATTATTAGCGAGGAGGAAGTAAGGACAGCTATGAAGAGAATGAAGAATGGAAAGGCTATTGATCCAGATGACATACCTGTGAAAGCATGGAGGTGTCTAGGAGAGATGCCAGTGGGCTTTTTAACCAGATTGCTTAACAAAATCTTGGAAAGTGAGAGGATGCCTGAGGAGTGAAGAAGAAGTGTATTTGTACCAATTTTTAAGAATAAGGATGATGTGCAGAGCTGTAGTAATTACAGAGAGATAAAATTGATCAGCCACAGCATGAAGTTATGAGAAAGAGTGGTGGAAGCTAGATTAAGAATGGAGGTGATGATTAGTGAGCAGCAGTATGGTTTCATGCCAGGAAAGAGCACTACAGTTGTAATGTTTGCTCTGATGGTGTTGATGGAGAAGTATAGAGAAGGTCAGAAGGAGTTGCATTGTGTCTTCGTGGACTTAGAAAAAGCATGTGACAAGG
>NC_056748.1:517498976-517583976 GCF_019279795.1 Protopterus annectens | reverse complement strand
TTGCATTCTGTATGTATTGTGGAGCTTTTCTCCTCGGGCCTCCACTGAAAACGGGCTCCCCAAGTCCAGTGGACCCCCCCGGTCATCAAACTGGAATAAATAAATAAATAAATAGCCCAGAGTCTCTTGAGTTATATAGCATCAAGCTTGAATAGTATTGTATTGTACAGTGTGCACACAGACACACACACACACACACACACACACACACACACACACACACACACACACACACACACACACACACACACACACACACACACACACACACACAGAATGACCATCCATGATGTGTATCAGACAGGCACCCCCAGATGTTTCCAAACACTGGAACCAGGACTTCAGCACAGCAAACCTTTGCACAATCAGCATTTGTATTGGCTTGTCTTAACTTAGTCTTGTGGCTGCAGCACAGGGCAGCATTATAGGCATTCAAGGAAGTACCCACTATCACTTGTAATTAGATGTTCACGTTATAAAGTGGCATACTGTCTTGGTTCACATTAAGTGATTTGGTGCTTTCTCACAAATTTGTATGACTTCTTCCACTAGATGTCCATACAGGCTATACCCATCAGGAAACACTCTGCATCAGCCACATATTATCCATAAGTGTGTATTATGCATAGTCTGTGGGTATTGTGTGTATTGTGCTGACTGCTCTGTTATGATATCAGCTCAAGACATGTATACAGTTCTGGAAATGGTAGCACTTTCAACCATTTACTCTTTGATATCTTTACTGGTATGCACATTGACAAAGTATGCACACTAAGTACAAATGAGTACCCTAGGGAGATGCAGTACATATGAGAATCCTTCCATAACTGCATGCTTCTCATACAGTATCGATGGGAACATAAGACAGTTCCCAGACTCACTACATAGTTTATTCAGAATACAGAAGGCAAACAGTCTAGGGCACCTACAATGTCATACATAAAGTACTTGAATGCCTCAGGAGTCTGTTAAAGCTTGTGACAGACATACTTAAGCTTCTCTGTGTTTAGTATTCCCCTCCAAGTAATGAGATACCACATGTGGTGTTCACATCATACACTGCCTCTACCAGCTGCCTTCCCAGGCACTACCTAGTAGTCACATCCTGCTCCGCGAGCTGTCTTAGATGTAATATGGGACAGTATCATACTGTTTGCCATCTAGTTACACCTTGTTACAATAAACTCTCAGTTAATAGGAACTCAAGCAACCAGAAAAAAAATTGAAGGAATACAGTACATTATGAACAATTCAATTCAATTTTCATGGGTTGCACTTTCTGTTCCCCTTGCCATGCTTTTAATTACTGTATTTCAATATTAAAATTAAATCAATACAGTGCTTATCGTATGGTATGGTATAGTACAGGGTACAGTATTAGTCAGGCCAATTTTTATAGTAACTCTTAAGCAACCAGAAACTACAGTTATCCAGCATCTACCAATCCCCATGGGTGCTGGTTAACTGAGACTTTACTATATCATGACCCTGTTTTTTATTACTATTATTCATTTCTCAAAACACTTCTAATAATAAATCTTGGAAAATGCAAGGTTAGATCAGAAATGTGTACAAATTTAGGATTATGTCTATAAATATGCTCCATCTATATTTTTTCTGAATGACTTTTTTGATGAATTTTGCAGTGGCAGCAAATTAATTAGGGCAGATCAGACATTGCTCTGCTCTGCATATTAACGTCATCCTGTGTAATCTCCAAGTATTTCCAAGTTGTGAGAACACAATCCCATCATTCTGACCTAGATCTGTCCTGTAGCCCAGTTCCAGTGGGTCATGTATGGTGCACCTCCCATGGGAAATGCCATTCCCCTCACAAAGTACCCATATTGTACTGTAGTGACAGTACTCCAAAAACTTCACAGATTGTCAAGACTTTAGTCTAGCAAGGGAAATTTGTCAGATGCCCTCAGAAGGATCCTCCTTTCAGTTGCTAAAATCTTTGACCTAATATTTTTGCTCACTACCCAACATGGAGGTGATGATGTAGACTGACTAGTAAATTGAAGGCTTTGTCCTTGAACTCGGCTACTAATTCTTCACTACAATCTAATATTGATTTCCAATATGGCCACCACTGGACCATCCAAAGATCAGCCACCTGAGCATCTCATTTTATGCATTGTGTATGTATTCTAATATATTTCATATCTGTTGTTAATTTTTCTCAACAAAATAATTTCTTAAAAAAAAAACAGAATTAGGACAAAGTCTCCTGATATCATGTACTCTGTCTTCACTCATGAACAAGACTCCATATTGCTCCATGTAATCTAATTGTTCTCACATTACATGCAGAAAGCAATTTACTCTTTTTCTGACAGGGAACAGTGACATCTAATTTTGAGATGGTTTTCTTGACAGACATGTCACACTTATAGGAAAATTGCTGCAGTACATGCTAGAGATCACAGTCACTTTAGGTTAAGAGAGAATATGAATGCAGACAGCAAAGATATAAATGCAATGCCCCTCTCCTCTTGGAGGAGGGGGCATCTTGATATCCTGCCCATAAGAATATTAATAATTTATAAATATACATTTTTTTATAAATGAATGCATATATTAATTTGTTGCCAGTCACAATGATTATATTATGCCTGTTAAATTACAGTTATTTGGATCTTAGTATTACTAAATTGTCAAGCATGTACATGTGATTTTTCCAAATACATTTGATTAAAAATTATCTCACAGACTACAAAAACTGAAGAGAATGATAATCCCCTTTCATGTAACCACAGTATATTAAATAACCTTCAAAGATATTCATCCATGCCATCATTTATCATGCTTCAGACCTTAACTAGTGTAACAAAATAGCACAACAAGAAATGGGGAATAGGAAGTATGAAGCACAAAGACTGCTACATATTTAAGTGTTTAGGATACTGAAAAACAGATTCAAAGAATGGTGTAATTTTTTAAACTTTTGTTGAAACAGTTATTCATTTTATGTGATGATTAAATTTCAGTGTTTCTTGCCATGAGTGGAATATTTTACGATGTGCTGAACTGCTGTAACAACTGTATTATAAATGATCTGATACTGCAATTTGTTAGCACTGCAGGAGGACAAAATGTTGATGTGAGTAGGCCTTGTGCTTTATCTACAGTTGTACAGTCATGGAATCAACATACTTACATAGGTCCAGAGGTAAGTATTAGGTTAGCTGTCCTTGAGAACTTCTTCTTCTTCTTTCAGCTTTTCCAGGTTAGGGGTCACCACAGCGGATCATCCGTCCACTCATGATTGGCAGAGAGGTTTTATGGTGTCAAGTTGCCAGCTCGGTGCCCAACCTTTCACAGAAGGCACTCACACGCACACACTCACACCTAGGGCCAATTTAGAGTGTCCAATCCACCTACTGCATGTCTTTGGGATGTGGGAGGAAACTGGAGCACCCAGAGGGAAACCCACGTGACCACAGGGAGGACATGCAGACTCCACACAGAAGGCACCCCAGCCGAGAATCGAACCGGAGAAGCTCTTGCTGTGAGGCGGCAATGCTAACCGCTGTACCACCTGTCCTTGACAACATTTAAGCCTAACTAATTTCCTTTTTTGTGCTTGAAATAGCCTATCCCATTTGGTTATAGATTTGCCTTATCCATTCCATTGTTAATAATTATAAATAATGAGAACAACTGGGATTGTGCTATAGATAATTTGAGGGGACCCATGCATAAGAAAAAGCATTTAAGAGATGCCTCTGTAAATTAGTAGTAAAGAGGACAGTCCTGGTATAAAATCTGTCTTTCCCATTCATAGAGCTAAGCTGTGCTTGAATATGGACAGGGGTGAACTTTGTTTTATGTGCCTGTGGAGTCTGTTCCAGAGCAGTGGTATCCTTTGAGAGAGAGAGATATCCCTCCAAACCATTCTGTTGATGTTGCAGAAGAGGTTTAGATCCCTAGACTGACTTTTGTTTTAAACCATTTGGCTTGCTGACCTACAATAAATCCATTGGTAATGGATCAGTGGGTGTCTTGTACCAGATACAGGTCACCTCTTAGCATAGGATCATAAGATCATAGAAAGTTACCAGGCTAATGGCCCTAGGGCCCCTATAATCCTAGCCAAGTTCTACCCTTATTTCCACGATCAGCACCCATTGCCCCTGTCCAAGAGGGGCACAGGTGGAACCCCTGGAGTTAATTTACGGTTACCCACCCAGTTGTCCAGATTGCATTTGAAGAGGGCCAATGAGATGCTCTGTTTGATATGAAGTGGGAGTCTATTCTAAAGGTGTGGTAACTTCTGGGAGACAAATCTGTCCCTCTAGCTGGTTCTAGTAATGTCACACAAGGTTAATGTTTTTAGAGTGAGTAACCAGGGTACCATTTGACTTCTGGATATGCAGCATTTCCAATAAACCAGGGTCAGAGATTGCCTTATATGCAGGGCAGAGATTGCCTCTGAGTAGTCTGTATGAAACATAATAAAGTGACAGTGATTTCAGATGATCCACATATGGCAGATGCTGAAGATCTTGAATTTTCCTTGTGAGGAACCTTTGTGGTCTCTCCAGTTGCTGCAGGTGCTTGGAAATGTATTTACCAAAAGGGGTATTGAGCTCAATTATTGACCTGATGAGGGAAGAGTTCAGGGAGGTTATAACTTATTTTTTTTTCTGGAGGTGATCCCCTTACTTATTATATGATTAATATAAAATACCCTTCTTACTACTGTGGAGACATGGTGATCAAAGGTAAGAGTGCTGTCAACCTATGTGCCCAAGTCCATCACCACTCAGTATGTATTTAGGGTGTTGCTATTTATGTGGTAATTAGCAGGAACATCACTCTTACTGAAAGGGCTGATAATACATTTTTTTGCATTCAATTTAATGGCACTGCATATAAGTCAATTCAGCATCTATCTTTTGCTGTGGACCTTGAGGGATGGGCATTGGTATTAGTGGCTTTGTCATGGTTTATGCACAATGCAGAATTTACACTTTTTAAATTGTGACTGAAGCTTGGCCACCAAAATGACATTGTGTCACTTTCTCAAAATTTGTAGAGACCCTGATGATCTTTATGTATTTGGCATAGCACTTCTGTTTACTGAAATGCATATATTAGAAGTCTGTCGTGATATAACCGCAGACCATCATGTTCAGATAACTGCTCTGACTGTATAGCACTTATGTATGGGCTGTTTGGTTATTGCCTGGTAATCTGACCATCTGTTTTACACATGCTGGACCACAGCTTCTAGGTCTGGGTCATTTAGCGTAGCTTGCTTAAGCTTGTGTAGTCTTTTTGTCATTACATACCTGGTTGTCCTTATGTCCTGCACATATGTTTCAACATCTTCTTTACTATCAGATAATGGTTGCCCACATATAGGATTTCTGGAAAGCATACCTAAAACACCTAGTTCTTTTCAAGGCAGATCTGCTACACTGGCACTGAATAGGGGTGCCACCTTTTCAAATGGCCAAAGTGTGACATTTTTGGTACAAACATCAGATTTTACAGGCTGACACATACCCACGGCCAGTACAAAGGATATAACTTAACTTTTTTGCCTAAATAAAAGCTTATTCTTGTAGCATTTTAGTTGCTTATTCTATTTCATATAACATTTAGGTATTTCCGATACAGAATAACTGTTTTATGCAACTATTACATAAAATATAGGAAATAATTTTGTCCTAAAATCTTAGAACATTTGCCATTTTTACAATTTTTTGTCAGGACATAACTGCCCAAAGAGGGACTGTCCCTTGCAAAGTGGGACAGGTAATAACCCTAGCACTTGAACCTTCTCAGTGTCATTAACACTCTTTGGCACCTCAGTGGCACTTTGTCTAAGTCACATGACTTAATCAGTAGACCCATTGCTTTGTGGTCAGATTGGAGCTGGAAACTCTCAAGGTGTTATAAGTATCTGGAGAACTTTTCACAGGACACCACACCTGCAGTGCACTCCTTTTTGATTTGTAAGTACATCTGTTCAGCATCACTTAGCATTTCAGAACAATAAGCAATAGGACACAACACCTGTTCATCCATTTGGAGTAAGGCAGGAACTGGACCATTGTAACTAGAATCAGAAGTCATGATTGTTGGCTTGATGACACCTTATTATGCTAACATGGGCACTGTAGTAAGCATTTCTTTTACTTTGTCAAATGTTTGGGCTTGTGTAGGACCCAGTAACCAAGGCATCTTTTTTAACAAGATGTTAAAAAGATGAATCACTAGACAGGTTGTGCAAAAACTTGCTCAAGTAGTTTGTCATGTGAACAAACTTGCCCATGTAGTTCCTCATGCCTAAGGCTGGTCTTAACTCAGTTACATGACTGACTCTGTAACTCCATAATTGCTCTGACTGTGTCAGCATTTAATTCCACTAGTGCTTATAAACTACCCAAACTAGTGGAGCTTGATTTACTAAAGTAAAGATTGACTTGGTTTAGTTTTAAAACAGAATTCCTAATAATCTGCCAAACTGCCTCTAACCAAGAATCATGTTTTTTTTTTGTTTTTTTAACTTTGGACCAAAAAGACAGGTATTATCCATAACAGGACCACCATCATCTAGCCCATTAAGCAAATCAGTCATTTTACATTGAAGATGTTCAGATGCTGATGTTATGCCAGATGTCACCTTCAAACTAGACTTATGAAAACTGCTAGCTTTTAACTTTTGTCATCTAAATATTTGCCAAAACTTTCTGGAATCGACTATTGTAGAAAACTCTTTCACACATGGGAGTACACCACTCAGTCAGTTCAGTTTTACTTTCAATTTTGTCAAGTCTTTATATTTCATTAAGTTCTGCCTCTACAGCAAATGAAATGGCATCCTCTTGGATGTAGTCAGTCATATAGAACAGCATTTGGTTTTAAAATAATTCTTACTTTTTCACAATCAAGTAGGCCAGCTTCACCAAACACATCTACGCTGACTTTATTTATTCTGACAGCTAAGCCCATCTTGTATGTCAGTGCTCAGGTGGGCAGATTATTTGGATCCCCTTCACAATGTCGAAGACCATATGGCCGAGACCATATGATCGACATTCAAAATGTCGACCATGCGAACTGGCATCTCCGTACAGTGTGGAATGGAAAGATTTCCATCTTCCGCACTGCAGTGCGATCTTGGAGTTGGTATTTTTAAGGGGAGGGGTGCAGGGGGGTGTAGCCCCCCGACTAGCAGCATTAAGGTAAGTTTTTGTTGTTTTATTTTTTTTTTAATTCAATGGTTGATATTTCAAATGTCGATCATATGATCTCGGCCACATGGTCTTCGACATTCTGAAATGTCAACCATATGAAGTTGATCCGATTATTTATGTAAGGACCATACAGCATATAAAACTAAAACTCAGACTCGTGTCTCTTTCCATCTAGGTATGGCTAGAAATCTGCTAATGCAGTTGAGTTGGCCTGCAGGGCTACAACTTTCAATCATTGTATCATGTAACTGCAAACATTTTGAAAAAAAACATGTTATATAGCATGTTACAGTGAGATTAGTCACTGTATCAACTTTGAAGCTCATCTGTGTTCCACGAATAGGAATTTTAACTTCACAGTTACTTCTGCATCAGACACAGCAGTGACTGAACCCAGTCAAATGCTTACTTCAAATTATTTTTTTTTCATTTTTAGAAGCAATCTCATTAATCATATTTGTTTTACAAATGACAGCAAAATAGCCCAGTCTTTTACATCTCTGTTACCTTCTGCCAAGTGTGGTTCCCTGTTCTGACTCATTATGGTAATGGTAATACCTCATGCTTTTTCCAGTCTTATTATCACTCTTAGTCCTACATCAGCCAGCCCAGTCACAGTCCTGTCTTGGATACATAACCGGATGTACCGGATTCCTCTGTATTTACCAGTTTTGAGAGAAAAATAATGGAGTGCCACAAATTTCTGAGTGGCCCCCTTCAGTTCCCAAATTTCCCGGTTGTTTTTTTAAATCTTTTGTTTTATTGGATGAGGTTGCTGCTGACTTCATGACGTGCAGGACATGCATGATGACATCAGCTTCATGAGGCAGACTGGCAGCCTGTTGGAATTCGGCTGAGGACTTGAGGGGTGCGTCTATACTCTGTGTTTACTTTTTTCGACTTCGTTGTCTCGAGTTTCTGTAGTTTTTTTTTTTTGTTTGTTTGGGGGTTTTTTGTTATAAAATTAATATGGTTGTTGACTTGGAACAGCAATCAAGTAGTACTAGTCTCTAGCAATTAAGGTACTGTGTACAGTTTGTCCATACTACTTAACAAATTAAGTCAAGTGCAGCAGTCGAGCTGCACTGCAGAGTCAGACTGGTTCGCATCCAGGCAGCATCTAACTTCTTTCTTTTGCTTTGCACTTGCACACGGTCTTCAGAGAGAGAAAATGAAAAAAATATATCTCTATTAGTTCCTCTGGCCCCTCCAGGTAAAAGGTTCAGTTTAACTTCTTTCTATAATTCACAGGAATGAAAGGAAATTGTTTAGCTATTTAATAATATTAATACAAAGAGTAGCATAGATGTGGAGTAGCACAGTACCAGAGGAATAAATGCGCTTTTGCCGTTAGTTACAATTACATATAATTTAATGTACTGTATATTTTTAAAGTACACAAATCCATGTTGTCAGGTGGGTGGAAATACAGACCATGATAGATTTAGTGGAGGGAATTAGACCAGTTGGCATAATGGTTAAGGTTTTCACTTCCCAAGCACAAGGTACAATGCTCAACCCTGACCTCCGACCAATGCCTGTTTGGAGGTTGCATGTTCTCCCTGTGTCTCTGTGGGGTTCTTCCAACCTTCCCAAAACATGCTGCATTTTTTCTATCTCAAAAACTCACCAATGAATGGAGCTGTGGGCTCCAACACAGACTCTATATGGTGCCCTATAAGAGGAAGAATTGTACAGACCAACTGGTTTGGGTATCTACTGTGATGTGCAGTATCCACAAGATAGGAGAACATGGATCACAGACTGCACTCTGTGGCAGAGCTAGACACTTGATAGTGTAAAATATGGCTTTAGGTGATTCAGTCATGTTGACTAATGTCTCCAAAAGGGGCATGGCATGGGTAGTTACCAGTGATAAGTGGGTTGAGGACCCAGCCTATGCCAGGGACCCATACTAGCAGTGGGAGGGGTGCATGTGCCCCTATTGACCAGTGCGCCTGCCATAAAGCCCAGCAGCCCTGGGTCAATAACCTACTGAATGGCCGGTATCTAGTTGCCCATCCTGTTTTACCTGGGATAGCTCTGTTGAGTGAAAGCTATATGTAAAACCAATCAACCTGCCAAACATGAACTGAGAATTACTACACTTAATGTAGGTTCACTGACAGAATGCAGCTTGGAAGTAGATGACATGATGATATGGAGGAGGCTGGACATCCTATGTATCCAAGAGACAAGATGGAAGGGCAGTGCAGCAAAGCCACTTGGCCTGGGATCCAGATTGTGGTGAGAGAGAGGCTTCAGAGGGCAGTGCAGATATAATCAGAATTAATGACAGACTCATGGCAATCAGGCTCCAGTGTAATGAGAGGGCATTATTCATAATCTGAGCCTATGTTCCACAGCAGGGTTGTGATAGTGAGGAAAAGAGTGCATTCAGACAGCAGTTGCAGGACCTACTAGATAAATCAGGACAACGTGAATTGGTGTTGATAATGGGTGACTTGAATGCACATATAAGAGAGATAGAACCGGATACGAGGACTGCCTGAGTCCACATGGGTGGAGCAACAGGAATAAAGAAGGAGAAGCCATTCTAGATTTCTGTATGGCAGATGGCTTGATAGTAGCCAACACATGACTCAGAAAGAGAGACAGTCACAAGATCACATACAAGAGTAGCCAACATACAATTCAGGTAGACTTCCTCCCAGTAAGAAAAAGGCACTGGGGTAGAATCCATGATTGCAAAGTCATCCACAGTGAAGCAGTCGGCCCACAGCATAAACCACTGGTTGCCACAATCAGCTGCAAGCAGTGGTCAGAGAAGGCTCTAAGGTCAACAGAGAACAGGATGAAGACCTGGAAGTTGACTAGAGATAAAGTACAACAGTTCAAGGAATTACTCAGGGCTTTAGCACCCCAAGAAGAGGAAGAAATAAGTGGAGTTGAAGAAGAATAGCAGCACCACAAAATAGCATGTGTGAGGACTGGAGAACAGATATATGGCCGAGCCAGGTATGGAAATAAGGTACATAAGGAAAGTTGGTGGTGGAATGTAGAAGTCCAGGAAGTCATCAGAAGAAAGGAGGAGTGCAGGAAAAAATGGGAGATAGAAAAGACCAACCAGGCTAGGAAGGAATACTGGTTGGCTAACAAAGTATCTATGAAAGGAGTTGCAATAACAAAGAACAGGGCATCAGAGGCACTCTACCAACTTCTGGAAAGTGACTCAGTAGGTGATACAAAGAAACTATATAAGGTTCAAGGCAAAGAGAGAAAGATAAAGAGGATAGTTAGACACCCTTCATAAGAAACAGCCTACAATGAGAGAAGAAGAGGAGCCCATCCTAGAAGAAGTAAGAATAGCACTAAGGGAGATGAAGTCAGGGAAAGCAGCAGGCTCAAATGAGGCCACAGCAGGTATGATAAAGATGTTGGGTGAGATAGATGAAAAATGCCTCCTGAGGGTACTCATAGCAGTGTGGAGGGAAAGGCATATCCCAGATGACTGGGGAACAAGCATATTCATGCCAGTGTACATGAACAAAGGGGACAGCCGCAAATGTGGACAGTACAGAGGCATCAAACTTCTATCACATTGCATGAAAGTTCTGGAGAGGGTGATTGATGAGCAGAAACGCAGAGTAGTAGAATGTAAGATGAGAGATGAGCAGTTTGGATTCAGATCAGGATACAGCACAACTGACCCAATGTTTGCAGTGAGACAGATAGTTGAGAAGAAGCAAGAGATGAGGAAAGAGTCCAACTGAGCATTCCTAGACTTGAAGAAAGGATGTGACAATGTCACAAGAAAGTTGATCTGGGCAGTACTGTGGTGTTTCAAAGTCCCAGAAACATTGGTAGAATTAGCGCAGGCTATGTACAAGGACCCAATGACTCAAGTGTGAACAGTGTTTGGTCTCACAGAGGGATTCCCAGTGGGAGTGGGTGTACACCTGGGTTCAGTCTGAGCCCACTGCTATTCATACTGGTGATGGACTACATTAGAAAACAGGTCAGAAGGGACAGATCAACAAAGCTGCTGTATGCAGATGATGTGGCATCACAGGCAGACTCTGAGCAAGAACTTCAGCAAAGGATAGGAGAATGGAATGCAAAATTGAAGGTACATGGGATGAAACTAAGCACGGATAAAACAGTGGTAATGGCAACAAACTGGGGAAATCAGAAGAAGCTGAGAATTGAGATAGAAGGGAAGATAGTGTAACAAGTAAATAGCTTCAAGTATCTGGGAGGGGTGGTTGAGGAGAAGGGAAGTCTGAATGAAGAGGTCAAAGCTAGAATCAGAGGGGCTGCAGCCATCTGGCATAGAATGTCAGGTGTAGTGTGTGACAGATGAAGGCCAAAGAAGCTGAAAAGTAAGGTGCAGAAGTCAGTGGTGCAACCAGTACTACTGTATGGTACAGAAACTGGGCAGTAAAGGTAGAGCAGATGAAGAAGCTAGAGGTGATGGAAATGAAGTGCCTGAGAAGGGTGGTAGGATGCACATTGTGGGACAGACAAATAAATGAAGACATAAGAGCAGAAGCCAAAGTAGCTCCAGTTGCAGAAAAGATCAAAGAGAACAGATTATGGTGGTTTGGACACATGCAGAAAACCAGAAAGCAATCTGGTGAAGAAGATTTGGGGCAATCAGGAAGAAGGTAAGAGGAAATGAGGATGTCCAGCAAAGAGGTGGATGGATTTTGTGAAAGATCTGTGGCAGTCAGGCATGTGCGGAAGAAGGCAGTAGTGTGATACTGAATCGAGAGAATTGGTGACAGTTAACACAATACCCTGACCCCATGTAGGAAAAATGGGAAAAAGGGGGCTGATGATGACGATGATGACTAGACAGTATGAAAGTTTTATGCCAGATTGTAGTGCTGACTGTTCATGTTGATCTGTATGTGTTCTGGTGTTCTAAAATATCTTTATTAAAATATTTTGACAAAAAAACTGGTCTATGCCTCATGAAAAAGCCACCTTTGTATTTTACAGGTTGTAAGTGAGCCGCAGTAAAACAGGGTTCTGAGCCTGATTCAAGTTACAGATTATGAAGGATGGATCTTTACTATTTTAGCTCATTCATTTTAACATAAGGTGTGTGTGTGTCATGCATATGCACTTACTACTAGCTGTTTTGTAACTATTTGTCCTTTCAGAACAATTGTGGTATTACTGTATTAGTTTTGATAATTAGCATGACAACTATATTTGATTAGTTTGTATTGTTCTGTCTCTGCTGTCCTGTTTCTTCCCTCCCACACACACATACATCAAAAGAAGTAGAACCATTCATTGTGTTTATGAAGTTCCTCTATCAGTAGCAGCAAGTTTTAAAAGCACCCTTCTGTTATATATATCTGTTATATGTCCATAGAGCTGCCTTTGATCTTTATTTGGTATCTGGATAAAGGAGTAGTGGTGTCTTTTTGTCGCTGTTTCTACTGAACAGAGCAGCATCAGCAGGATTAGAGACCTTTGGTAGTCGGCACTAAATAGCTGTTCCGCTTTAAACACACTGAATTGCTGTTCTGCTTTAAATGCTCTTACTCCCTGGAACTAGACTGCATAGCACAAACTGTCAAGAAGCAACAAAAGTTATTTAGTGTTCTGTGAAGTAGCAGACCTCAACCATTCTGCACGAGCAAGTGTTGTGCATTTATTTCTCTCCACAACCTAGTTAATTAACAAAAGTTAAAAGAGTTTAAGCATGTTAACAGAAAAAGACCTGAAATGGGCTAATGCAGTAGTTGTTCCTTTTATTGTGATGTGTAGTACACTTATAAGTATCACAAATGATGTTGTCATGCAGATATTGGCACATAGGATCATAAGAACTTACTAGGCTATTGGCCCTGAGGCCCTTTCAAGCCTAGTCAAGAATTTAGCCCATGTTCCAACAAGTCAACACCCTATGCCACTGTCCAGCAAGAACATAAGTGGAATCCCAGGGGTGTGTTTTCTGTACCCCATCCAGTTATCCAGGTTGCACATGCAAACGGGAGCTGAAAGCTTGACTGCTGAATCCTACACTAAGGCTCTGTGCAAGCACATCCACTCGTGCATGAATCGTGCCATCCCAAATAGAACCAAGACACTCTCCTCCAAAAAAGGAAGCCAATCTGGTGGTCCCCTGCCATAAACAAACTATACAACAGAAGGAAGAAACTGTTGCAGAAAAGAGGAAAATCCCAGGATGCAAAAAACACCCTTACAACCTCAGTAAGAAGCTGAGATCCCTCATAAACTCCTCCAAAGCTAGTTACAAAAATAAAATTGCCAAAGATTCCAAAGACAACCACAAAGCATTCTATAGTTATGTCAAGAATCTAAATGGCAATGCTCAGATCCGCTCTGAGCTACAACAGAATGGCATTAAATATACTGATCCCAAGGATATTGCCAATATCCTGGCAGATTGATTTAGTGCCAACTTCACCCCCCTCTCACCTCCTAAAGGGCCCATCTCAATACCAAAAGATTGCCAAATTCAGGTAATCATGGCCACACAGGTAGAAACGGCACTCTCCAGAGCTAAGAATACAGCATCCATGGGACCAGATAACATCCTGGGCTGTGTACTACATGAACTATAAAATGAACTGTCACCTCACCTAAGTGTCATGTTTAATCATAGCCTCACCTCAGGCTTCATACCCATTGAGTGGCGCACAGCTACAGTTATCCCACTCCACAAGGGGGGAATCCATCTTGGATCCCGGGAACTACCATCCCATCAGTCTGACGAGCCTGATCTGCAAGGACATGGAACATATTATCATGGAACTTACAAACAAAGACACTGGCAACCTTCAAACACTGGACCCCACCCAGTTTGGGTTCGTGAAGGGCCGATCTTGTCTCTTGAACCTGATTGACTTCTTTGAATCAGTCTCCAGAGCTGTGGGTGAGGGTAAGGCGGTCCACACAGCCTATCTGGACCTTGCCAAGGCCTTTGACACCATCCCTCACTCTGGAATCATAGATAAACTTACTAAGCTGGGCACACATCCTTACATCACTCGATGGGTTGCCAACTGGCTTACTGACAGAACCCAGACTGTAAAAGTAGCTGACTCCAAATCCTGCTCCAGACAAGTGACAACTGGAGTACCTCAGGGTTCAGTCCTGGGACCGCTCTTGTTTGGCATCTACTTCTCTGAAGTACAGGCCAACACTAAGGAACTCTGGCTAACAAAGTTCGCAGATGACTGCAAACTGGAAGCCATTACTGAATCCCCAAATGATGTGGATATTCTACAAAAGGGCCTTACAGAAACAGATGCTTGGTGCCAGAGCCATGGGCTCAAGCTTAATGCCAAGAAATGTATAGTTATCCCCTTTGGGAAAAAACATGTACCCATGAATTTCAACATAGGTGGCAGTACACTAAACACTGAAAGTGTGATGAGAGACTTAGGAACACAGGTGGAAAGTGGTCTCACCTTCAATAACCACATCGTCAGAACAGTCAGGAAATCCTTCTATGTGGCACACCTCATCACTAAGGGCTTTTCATCCAGAAAAAAGGAGGTCATTGTCCCACTGTACTCATCCCTCATTAGACCCATTATAGAGTACAACACCCCATTTGGTATGTACCTCACAAGACATCTGCAACAGTTGGGAAGGCTGCAGAAACACCTCACTAAAAGAATCACAGGCCTAAAGCAGATGCCCTATGCTGACCATCTAAAAAAACTCCAGCTATACTCTGTGGCATATTGTCTACTCAGAGGTGATCTCTGCTTAACATACAAGGCCATGTCAAACCCTGAGCTGTTGGACATGCTCCACTTAAAGAAATCCCAATCCCTCAGAGCCACATGCTCCAGGGATCTAAACCTTGTCATCACAATGAACAAAACATGCTGGAGGGATAGGTTCATGACCCAGAGACTCCCCATACTCGGGAATAGACTGCCCATTCATGTCAAGCAGAGTGCTTCCTTGGCTCTCTTCAAGAAGACCCTTGACGATTGGATGGGAGATAGGAAATTCACTCCGGGGATCACGTCAGTCGCCCAGCTAGACAGGGGTCCAGGGAAGTAAATATTGTGGGAAGAACTATCTGGGGAATTGTTTGGCTAGGCTTGTATAGGCCCTAGGGCCGATAGCCTAGTACCAACCTATGAACCTATGAACATGGAGAGGGAGTCTATTCCACAAAAGAACCTCACAAACAGGATCCTAGGCCTTAAACACTTGTCCTATATGGACAGACTTAAAAAACTTCAACTATCTCTGTCTCATATTGCCTACTTAGAGGAGATCTCTGTTTGACTTACAAAGCTATGTCTGACCCAGCTCTGTTAGAAATGCTACATCTAAAGAAATCCCAATCCCTCTGCACCACATGCTCCAGAGACCTCAACCTCATTACCACAATCAACAGAATGTGCTGGAGGGACAGGTTCATAACCTAGAGACTGCCCATGCTATGGATTAGACTTCCCATACATATCAAACAGAGCACCTCACTGGCCCTCTTCAAGAGAAATCTTGATGAGTGGATGGGAAATAGAAAATTCACCCCAGGGATCAGTCCAGTGGCTCTGCTCGACAGGAGCACTGGAAAATAAGGTTGGGTGGCATGATGCCAGGGTAATCCTATGGGCTAGGCTTTTAAAGGCTCCAGGGCCATTAGCCTAGTACACACCTATGAACCTATAAATGGGGGATTCTTTGGGACACAAATCTGTTCCACCAACAAGTCTTATTGATGTCATAGACCAGGTTGAGGTCTTGCGTGTAGGTTACTCGAGTGAAGCTTGACTTGCAGATATGTAGCAGTCCCATCAGGGCAGGGTCTGAGATTGCTTTGTATGCCAGACAGAGGTCACCTCTGAGGATTCTGTAGGAAACTGAGTAGAAGGACAGGGCTTTTAGCCTATCTGTGTAGGGTAGATGTTTGAGACCCTGGATTCTCTGGGTGAGGAATCTCTGAGGTCTCTCCAGCTGCTGCATTATTCAATAATTAGTCTTATAAGGGAAGAATACAGGGATATTATGACCACCTTATCCCTGGATGAGATACCCTTACTAATGAGGTGGGCCATGTAGAAAGCTTTCCGTACAACAGAGGCAATATGCTGGTCAAAAGTCAGTTTGCGATCAGCCTGGTTTCCCAAGTCCCTTACGACTGATTGTGTGCTTAGTGCCTTATTATCAATGTGATAATTGGTGGGAATGTCATTCTCCCCAAAAGGGATAATGATGCATTTTTTGGCATTCAGTTTGAGGCCATGTTTCTGGCACTGGTCATTTGTTTGGATGAGAACCTCTTGGAGGATGTCCACATTACTAGGGGAATTGATGACAGCCCCCAGCTTGCAGTCATCTGCAAACTTGGTCAGCCATACCCCACCAGATTAGGCCTGCACATCTGAGAAGTATATTTCAAACAGCAGAAGCCCCAAGATTGATCCCTGAGTACACCGCTTGTTACAAGTCTACTACTTGAGGTGGCTTCTCCTATTCTGACTCGGTGGGTTCTATCAGTGAGCCAGTTTGCTACCCATCTGGTAATATATGGATCGATGCCTAGTTGAGAGATGTTGTATATTATACCTGAGTAGAGAATAGTATCTAAGGCCTTGGCCAGGTCACAGTAGGTGGTGTGCACCATCTTACCCTCATCTGTGGCCTTGGTGACTGTCTCAAACAAGTTGACCAAATTTAACACATGACCTCCCCATGACAAAACCAAACTCTGTGGGATCGAGTGTCCGGAGGTTGACAATGTTCTTGTTAATGAGGTCCATAATAATCCACTCCATGGCCTTGCAGATTAGGCTAGTCAGGCTAATGGGTCTATAATTTCCTGGATCGGTGGATGCTCCACCTTTAGGCAAAGGGATGACAGTAGTTGTCCTCCACTCAGCTGGGATGAAGCCGCTACTCAGGCTTTGGTTGAATAGGTGCCTAATGGTGCTGCAAGTTCCTGCCTGAGTTCATGTAAGATGCAGCCTGGGATGTTACTGGATCCCATGGAGGCTGTATTTTTTGCCTTTGAGAAGGCAGTGATGACTTACTCCCTAGAGATAAGTGGAAGGGGGCAGGTACTGGTGATGTCCTGTTTTACTGATGGAGGACAGAGAAGTGAAGTTTTCACTGAACCTGTCTGCCAACAGGTTGGCTATATCTACAGGGTTTGTGTATGTGGTGGCCTTGATCACCACATCTGAGCAGATCTGGGTGCTTCCCTTGAGATTGCGGACATATGTGAAGAAAGCATTATGATTTTCTTTAGTGGATGTGGCCAGTTTGGACTTGAAGTTTGCTTTGGAGGATTTCACTAGTGCTCTTATTTGCTTGTTCAGGCTAAGGAGAGATTGTTTCCAATTAGACACCTGCTCCTTTTTGGTCCTGGACAGCATTTTTTTCCTTTTATTATAGAGTTTATTTATTGTAGATGTCCACCAGACAGGTTTACTCTTCCTTGAGGAAGAT
Organism: Protopterus annectens; assembly: GCF_019279795.1. Classification (NCBI taxonomy): domain Eukaryota; kingdom Metazoa; phylum Chordata; order Ceratodontiformes; family Protopteridae; genus Protopterus; species Protopterus annectens. The sequence goes on along the minus strand of NC_056748.1, from coordinate 517,566,340 downwards.
GATTTTGTCCTGTCTGGTATTTCTGATTCCGTGCAGCTATATAAATGCTCATATAGCACTTTGGTGTAAGTTTGGACATATGTGCAAGTTTCCGTTGAGGAAAAGGGGGCTGTGAAGCTGTTTATATCTTCCCTCAGGAGGTTGTAATCAGCTTTGGAAAAGATATTTTGTTTGACCCTAGCTGGGGGTGGGGGGGTGGGGGGTTCGGTTGAAATTGTGACTTCAAAAGTGAGTGCTCTGTGGTCAGATCTTACCAGGGATGATGACACTGTAGGGATGCTGCAGTGGTTACTCTTGTTGGTTAATACCAAGTCCAAGATATTTTCACCTCTTGTGGGGGTGTCAACCAACTGGTCAAAGGCAATTTGCATTGACAAAATTAAGAAATCTCTGGGCATTTGTGTTTTGATATGAGTATTTCTTCCAATCTATGGTTGGATAGTTAAATTCACCTAGGATCAGGGTAAAGGGTTGAATCTTGATCTTAGGTGTTGGGTACAAAGAGCATTTTTGTTGTTTTGGTTATCAATCTAATTCTGCATTAAGTGTTTCTGCTCAAACCTTGGCATTCTATTATTACATGTTCTGCATACTATCTTGCACTCTTGCTTAATCAGTTTCAATATTCCCATCATTATATATCGCATTCTACCTCCATTTAATGTTGATGCAATGACCTTTCACTTATAAAGTTGAAGAAGATGAGCCAAATAGAAGATGCTCTGTGATTGGTTTACATTTTTTGGCTAATGGGTTGCATACCATTTCTTGTTTTGTTCTATTTAATTGCAATGTGCTTTGATTTAAAACACTATTGTACTTCTGTTTATGTTATGTTTAATATTTTTGTCTGTTCTTCAGTTTGTGTTCAAAAGTTGGCATCCCACAACTCCATTGGAGTAGGTGGCGTTACATAATTATGCATGTACATTTTATGTTAATCAGCATACCGATTTTTGGCCAGTTGTACCTATTTTTCATGGGCCTTTATCCAGATTGTTTATGATTCCAGGTTGAGAGGTATGCTTGGATATGTTCTTCTTCTGTGTTACTGAACCTACAATTTTCAGCCAGTTTATACAGTTCTCTCACATAGGCTTCAGCACTTTCACCTTTATATTGTATATAGTTCTGGAAGCATTTTGTTTCATGTATTATATTTCTCTAGGCACAGACTTTACACTGAGCTTTCTAATCTCATTGTTATATGTTACATTCTGGCTATCTGTGAATACAAAGGACTATATATGAGCTCTATTTCATATCGCATTGAGCAGAAAAAAGTATTTTCCTGGATTTTATCTGTTTTTCTGTCTAATCTGTTAGCATACAAAATCGTGTAAATCTCTGTCACTATTCAATCCAAGCAAAGAGTTTTGAGAAATGAAATTGCAGAAGTGCATTAAATTATATCATTAGCAACAACATTATTTTTTTCTGGGCTCTGAAGAGGTGTGAGGTCAAATCCCCACTTCTGACATCAAGTCAAATATATGGCTTGTGGTCACTCAGTGATATTCATCCATAGTCTTAAACAATATGAGGATCCACCTTTAGTTTAGATAAACAAACAACATTTATTTAGAAGATAGCAGCTCAATGGAAGTGATGTTAGCATTACAGCCATCTTGTACCGACTGACTATGGCTAGAAAACAGCAGTGTATTATGGAATATATGCATTCTTAAAGTGGCAATACCATCTCAATGTCTTAAATGACAATGTCAGTACTTTACATTTACAATATGTAGAAACAATTTTTTTCATCAAAGCAATATTCAAATATATTTTATCTGTATGTGCTCTGAAGCTTCTAGTTTTGGGCATATCTATTTGCTGTTGCTACAATGTTTTGATGATAAACATGCATTTGTAAAATTCTCATATGATTTCTATTGTTGAAATATAATGGAAAAATATTGTTTAAAAAGAAGCAACATGCTACCAAATTGCTTTAGGATCATAGGTTTAGGTCCATAGGTTATGGCCAAGGAGACTATCCTATCTTAAGCATGTAAGCAGTAAAACAGGGATAGGGTAACTAAATTCAGAAGTTCTCAGATGGAATATTAATACAACAGTACTGTGATAAAAATGTGGAAGAAACAACTCAGAACAGCCAAACTAGCTGCCACCTCAAATTAAAAAAGACAACAGCATGAGATATTTAATAAATAAATATGTCAGTCAAGTAAATAGTTTATGGTGAAGAGAGAATCCATTCCTTCTTATCTGAATTTTCAGCAATATCTTGTAATTTCATAATATCCTCCTGCTGTGCTGTCATCCATGTAGTAAGGTATGCATTCATTCATTAGAATAATTTTATAAATATTCATTCATTAGAATAATTTTATAAATGTCTTGATGCATATTTTCTGTCATGCTGCATGCATAACACACATTATTTCCTCCACTGAAAAAGTCTATATGTTCATCTTATTAATGGTAAATTAGACAAATGAATGATATCATAAAAAAAAAAAAAAAAAAAAAAACTCCCAGCCCTGCATCCCTTACCACAGTTGCCTCTGCACCAAATAACTGCATCTGTCATCCTGCTCTGCTCTTCTGTTCAGTCACATGATCTAGTTTGTTACCTGATTCCCAAGTACCATCTGGTCTATGACTCCATCTGTCACTTTGAAGTGTCTGGACAATATCTTCCTTTCACAAATGTCTTTTATGATCAGCTACTTCACATATTCTTAATTTCTACAGTTTTTCTGACTTCCTTGTGTATTTGATTTGGATTTTTTGCTCCTTTTAACATCCAAGTGTATTCCAGAAAAAATCTCAAGATCTACTTGGCCAGCAAAATGTAAAAACTAAATAAAGAGCATAAATAAATAAATAAATAATTAAGTACAGATATTTCTAGCAACCTTGGAAGTAGAAAATAGAATGCATCTCCAATATTGACATCTGTGACTAAAATATGTTTGCGCTAAGAGAATGGCAAAGTAACATGAGCTGCAGAATTTGTATGCATAAATATTAACTGAAAGTAACCACAAGTGCATGTGAATGACTTGTGAAAATTCTAGGGACTACTAGGGGAAAGTGACCTGTCCAGCAAATGTGACCAATGCTATACTTATAAACCACACTGCCCAAAACACAACTGTGTGGTACCTATTGCATGAAACTATAGCCATGAGTGCACATTACATCTACACACATATTCAAATGAAATGTAGCTTTGTGCAACTGTAAAAACTCAGTTGGAGCATTTTTCTGAGGGAGAGGAGAGCCCCACCACACATCCCACCTCTGTATCATTCTTACTTGGACGTTGCTTCTACTTTCAGAAAGAGTAATCACTGAAAAAAATAAATTACTTCCATTTCACAGAGATATGAGAATCTAGGATTAAAGTTGAGCCCACATGAGGTAATGTAGCAATATGGCAAAGGACTTGTGATATGTTACCTTCTGCATTTTGGAATACAGCCCCTAATATAAAATAACGCCATGTTAACAGATGTTTTATAGCATCTTCTTTGCAGAAATAATAATAAGTCGTGTAGGGAAATTGGAGTAGGTAGAAGGTTAACACCTCTAAGTGTATGAATGGGGGCAATTAAGTTAATACAGTTAAATACTGGATGAAGGACAAGGAAGTAAAGCCCTGCTGAGTATTATATGTAAGTTACTACCTCCATTTGTATAGAAATTATACTTTATTACTTAAGTATGTTTAAAACGGATTTAGCACAGCAAACTGTTATTTATGTTTTATCTCATTCATTTGTGATAGAACAGAGACATCAACATCTGGTTGATACCATTTTTTCAAAAGACACAGTTGGATGACTGTGCAAGAGACTGACAATTCCTGGGCAGGTGAATATACACTTTCACTGGGGACTGTGCAGTTTCAGAGTTAGTGTATATAAGTTGCGGGGAGTTTATGTATACATTTATATGTGTGTGTGTGTGTGTGTGTGTGTGTGTGTGTGTGTGTGTGTGTGTGTGTGTGTGTTTGTGTATGTATATGTATGTATATATATATATATATATATATATATATATATATATATATATACATATATATATATATATATATATATAGATAGATAGATATAGATATAGATATATATATATATATATATATATATATATATATATATATACACACACATATATTTTATATTTTTTATATTTTTATATTGTTGTACAACCCATATTTACAGTTTGAATGATGAATTTTAACTTTGTTTCTGGATGTTTTTATTTAGCTTGGCGCTTTAGTTTTCTTTTTATATATTTTAAACAGTTTAATATTACAATATGGATGTGTTATATCTGTTTATTTACATTTGATCAATTAGTTTTTGAACTGAACAGTTTAGTCATGTCATCTGTACTTTTTTGTTATACATAGGCATGTTTTGGGTGTAGTGATTATCTGAAAAAGTCCTAATACATTATTGGGATGAAAGCGTTTATTCATTAAACATTTTGTGCTTTAGACTGTGTCTCTGGCTTTGTTTTTTATTTATTGTGCTTGCACTTTGGCTCTCTTTTTTGCCTTCCAAAGTCAACAAAATGTCTTACATCTCAGAAATGGGAGAAAGGAAATTCACCCCGGGGATCACGTAAATCACCCTGCTAGACAGGGGTCCAGGGAAGTAAACAGTGTGGGAAGAAATAGCTAGGGAATTGTTATGGCTAGGCTTGTACAGGCCCTAGGTCCGATAGCCTGGTACCAACCTATGAAATACTCAGATTACAGCAGATGACCTCCACTCTTGTTCTTGTAAATTGTTTCTTTTCAGAAGTGCAACAATCCCATCAATTATCCACATACTGATTCTGCTGTTCTCTTCTGAAAAATATTCAAACACAAAGTCCCTCCCGAGCTCACATTCTCTTTGTTTCATTCTTAACTTCAGTCTTAGCATTTCATAGTGGGGCCCCTACCTCACTCTTTTCAGCCCCCTTCTTAACTGATCTTTCCATACATGTGCATGTCAGCTACATACTCTTCTTCTAAGTTTAGAGAGTTAAACCCTTTATAGCTAGGCCCAAATTCAGTCACCATGTTACATTGGTCTTTGTCCCCAGTTCTGACAAAGGAAACATATTACAATGCCCCATCCTAGGTTCAAACAAAGGTAGTTTCTACTCCGTTAATGTATTAACCAATGTGATCCAGGACTGATGGCGATACATCGTGGTGTTTTGTTGGGTGGTTTATATATTACCATTTTTGCTTTATTAATGGATGTAGACAATATCTGAACATAGCAAGCTAATTTGAGAACGAACTTTGGCCGATTGATATTTATGACTATTTGTGTGTTAGGTAGCACAAGCGCCATTTTTTGGTGTTAAATTCTGGTGAAAGTCATAAAGGTTTTGTTCATTTTAAAGGTATTATTTTGAACATTGAACAAAAAGGGGGCCATTTAATGTTGTTTATCATATAACATTTATGGTCATCAAAGTTTGCCCTTCGATAGCATGATAATTTATTAATAAGAGTTCTATTGGAATATATGCACATTGTTATTAGGGACATATTCATGTACAAGTTTTGTTCATAGGTTTGGACAATATTTTTTCTTTATAAACATCAGAAAATAAGGGGGGTTTACAATTGCATTTATTGTTGAACATATATAAATATGAATATAAGTAATGGCAATACAGTGATTTAAGTTACTGTATTTAGACCATACATATACAGTTTGAAATGTATTTTTTATATTTCGACAATATATATTTTTGTAATTGTATAAATATAAGGTGAAGAATGCTTTAACCACAGTTACAACAATTTGTGGCATAACACATTTGTATTATTCTATGTGTTTAGTTGTTTATTTCTCATGTGATTTCACCCCTGACTCTGAAATATTTGGGTCCTCTTTAGTTAGTAGTGTGTATAAAGATATTCTGTTTCATGCATTTTTGGTTGGAAGAGTAGCAATTCAAGTGGTTATATGTTTTCTGACAGTGGTCAAGTCATGTTCTTCTAGTTTTGGATCTGAAATACAACTTACTATGGGACCTGTAGGAACTTGCCTTTCTCATAGAAGTATTTTTGAATTTTTGAATTCGCAATTTTTGTGTATTTTTCCAGACTTTGCATCAAATATTATTTATCTTTGGACACCATTTATAGGATCTTATAGGGTCTTAAAACATCAAGTTCAGTGCAAAGCTGATATATAAAAGCATTACCTTTTCTGTTTCTGGAAATGTAGCAGCTGCATTAGCAGATAAACTCAGCTCAAGCTTCTCCCCATCCCCTGTAATTTTCCACCAATTAACAAGCGGGCTGCACCCACCTAGCAATCACTCCAAACAATCACTAAAGGCAATTTCTGAAGTAAAATGCATTAACATAATGGGGCCAGACAATGAGTCAGAGTGCTTTCTTGTCCGCATGAAGCATTCTCACACTACTCCTCTCCTTAATTTGCTCAGCCTCTCAGCTGAATTCATCCTGGAGGTATGGAGAACAACAGTCTTCATCCCCATCTACAATAGTGACCCCAATACTGATCTTGGCAACTACAGACAAGTAAGCCTTACAATCCTGATTTGCAAGATGATGGCATGCATATAAAAAGAGATATTGACAAATTACCAATTGTCGATAAACCACTTTGGGTTTGTCAAAGGAGCTTGTTTTGCATGCAGTTCAACTAAATGCATAGTGTTTTGGAGCATGTGTAGTAGCATGAAAGGGAGCTGCATGCAATAGTTTTTCTTGATCACTTTTGTTACAATCATTATTCAGTTCAGTTGTACAATATATATTCATTTCAATCTATATATCTGTATGGATTCCCTTCACAAGCTCGAAATTTTAAAACTCTGAACTACAAATAGTCAAAACTGTAAGAATAGAGTTTTGAAACTTCAAACGTTTTGAATGGAGATCCCTGTACAGCGCGGAATGGGAAATTTACCATTTTCCTCACAGTAGTGCGATCTTGGAGTTGGCATATTTATTTAGCAAGGAGTGTGGGGGATGCAGGAGGGCTGGCCTCCTGCAAAAATGTCAAAAAAAATTATTTTTTATTTATTTTTTATTACAATTTTGAAGTTTCAAAACTTTGAGCTTATGGTCTCGACCATTTGCAGTTCGAAGTTTTGAAACTTCAAGCTTGTGAAGTAGATCCCTTATATATATATATATATATATATATATATATATATATATATATATATATATATATATATATAGGTCCCTTTCAGATGGTCGAACTTTTAAAAGCTTGACTTTCATATGGCCGAGACCATATGATTGAACTTTTAAAAGTTCGAACAGTCTGAATGGGGATCTCCATAGATTTCCCTTTACCGCAATGTAATGTGATCTTGGAGTTGGTATATTTAAATAGCTGTAGGTGTGGGAGGTGCAGGGGGGATTGCCCCCCTACTAGCACTGTTTAATTTTTTTTTTTGTTTAAATTTTTTTTTTTCACATTGTCGAACATTCAAATGTTCGATCATATGTTCTCGGCCATACAAAAGTCAAAAATTTGGATGGTCGATTATATGAAGTAGACCCATATATATATCATAAACAACCCAATAAGGGTCACACTAGGAATACAAAGTAGTAAAGTCCCAACAACTAGTAAGAATTGCACTCCGACTTTTATTCTTCCAGATACACAAAACAACCAACAACTTAGCGCTTTCGCCAACAATTTGGCTTCTTCAGAGTCATTGGGCCATGAAATCTAACAATTTAAATAATCCCTCCAATTAACACTAGACCAATCACACAACTTCAACTAAAAATCTCATACCCACAATTTTAAATGTTACCTAAAACATTATGGTAAACAGCAAAATACACAACTTATACACACACAATTATATGCTGTTTAAGAATTAATTGCATAAAACATATATAGTTTTAAAAAATCTTAAAATATGCAAAGCTATGGTTGAAATTCACCAAACCAGTTGTTAAACAACCGTATTTTGGTCAGAACATTGACTTTAAACACATTTCTCATAAATAAATATATGTTTAACTATCAATATAATGTCCCTTCGTGTTAAACAGATTTGTTATGTATTGTATGTTGTCACCTCAATTCAAAGAGAAAGAGAAAAATAACAATAAAAACTAAAAAAAAAAAATTCAAGGAACTGTATTAGCCCTATTCTTAAGTATCGAACTAAATGATACTTCCTCATTTAGACCTGGTGGTTGCATGGCATTGAGCCTCAATTGCCATTTCAACTCTTTAGTTTCAACCAATAATTTGTCATCCCCTCCTCTATCACCAGTTAAAACTCGGTCGATGATAAAGAAAATAAATTTCTTAAAATTAGGGCAAACTTTAGTATGTCCAAAAAGTGCATTATGTGTATTTCATGTTTTAATAGCTCTTAGATGTTCTCCTATTCTGTCTTTAAGTCTGCGCATGGTTTTACCCATGTAGAAAGCTTGACAGCTAACACATGTCACCACGTATACTAGCATTCTCTAATTACAACTGCATTTTCCTGGGCATGAAAGGGTATAATCATGTCCTTGGATAACCACATAGGGTCCATCATTAATGTACCAACAGTATTTACACATTCCACATTTATGCATCAGTAACTTATGTCTCTTCGTTCCTTTACCTTCTAATATATTTTTAATATTCTTACCCCTACTATGTACCACCTTCGGGTGATCACCTAGTTTCATTTTAATATTGTTGTCAAAACAAATTTGCCAAGTTCTATTGATCACTTCTATTAGGGGTACACTAAGACTATTACATTTCAAAATAAACACATCAGTACTTTCTTTTGTGTTTGTAATTTCTGACTTTGTACCCGATGTCAAGATAGGTTGAAATGATGTGAGTCTCTTTTGTACTACTTCCTGTCTTACATTTAACAATAATTTTAATGGATAGCCCCTTTCTAAGAACATGCCTACCATGTAATACATTTCTTTGCAAAACATTTCATTGTCACTTACCAACCTTGACAGTCTCACCATTTGATGCTTTACTATACTTTTTCACTGGTGATAAGGGTGACAACTGTCAAAGTGTAATAATGAGTTTGAATATGTCTTTTTCCTGTATATACTACTTCTCAGGTTATTGTCACTTTTTTCTAAATGTATATCTAAAAAGTCTATCTCTTTTACATGCCATATATGTGTAAATCTCAGAAAGGTCGTTGTATTATTTATATATTCCACAAACTCATTAATTTCATGTCTCTCACCTTTCCTTAGGATTAGGATGTCGTCCAAAAATCTACTGTATGACAGAATTTTTTCTTTGTAAGCAGATTGAAAAATAAACTTTCTTTCCCAAGAAAGTAGAAACAAATTTGCATATACAGGGGCACATCTAGCACCCATGGCAACCCCTGTCTTTTGGTGAAATAATTCAGCTTCAAAGCTTAAGTAATTATTCTTGAGAATTATTTCCATGAGATCTACAAGCGTATTGATTTTATTCTTATTAATCTTGTTACTCATAAATAAGGATTCCCTAAAATAATTTAACCCTTCTTTGTGGAGAATCACTGTAAACAGATTGATTACATCCATACTAAGGGAGGTATAGTCAATCTGTGTATCTAATAATTTCTATCTCTCAAGACAGTGCCATGAATCTCTTAGTATGTGTTCCGCTTCTTTTACCACCATTTGAGTGCCCATGTCGACAAAAGATGCTAATGGTTCTGTTTTTGAGCCTTTGGCTGCAACAATAGGTCTAAATGGTGGATTGTTGATATTTTTCTGGATCTTTGGAATTCCAAAGATCACTGGTGTTATTGGATCATTCACACTTAGGAATTTGTTGTCATTAAATCTAAAGCCCCTTGGTACAAAGCATCTAATAAATATAAATCCACCTTCCTGTATGCTCTATTCATTTCATTTCTTGACACTCTTTCATATGTTGTTGTATCGTTAAGAATGTCATGCATTTCGGACACATAATCAATATCACTCATAATGACCATGCCCCCACCCTTATCTGGCTTCATACATCTCAGATCCTTGTTATTGGCCACATCAATGAGTGTAAGCCTATCATCCTGACTTAAGTTATTGTTATTTGGAAACAGTTTTGTATTTTGTACAATCCTCCTGAATTCTGTCTCACACATCCTTTCAAACATATCTACCTCTTTGTAACTCGGGGGTACAAACACGCTCTTTCTCTTTAAAGTATTCATAGTATTTCTAGTGACATTGTTACATTCATTGAAAAACAATCTTAAATTGAGTTGTCTAGTGTATAATTTGAGACTAATCAGTGCTTCCACTATGTCCACTTTGAAAGACGGGATAAATGTTAGTCCCTTACTAAGCAACTTAAAATATATTTCATGTATTTCTAGGTTACTAAAGTTGTAAATACAAAAAACATGCTTTTTTAATACTTCACATATCATGTTGTCAGTTTGTTCACTAAAGTTAACCAAAGGTAAATCATCATTTGTCAAATCCAAGTTGTCAGTTCGTTCATTCAAACTGACCATAGGTATATTGTCATTTGTCAAGTCCCAAAATCCTGCTTCCCTTCAAACCCCTGGTTCAATTCATGAGTCTTAATTAGTATCTGTTGCATCTCGGCCCTTGGTACCTCCTGTTGTAGTAATTTTTGCTGTGGTAATAACCATTGCTCTGGTTCCAAACACCCCCTTCCCTCTTGTTTTTTAACCGTTCCGACCTCCTCACTTGAAGTTCCTGGTCCAAAAAACAGTCATGATTAAAGTGACTGGTACCCTGGCCATTTTCTGCATTGATATTTTGTCCATTGTTGTTATAATGTACTTGTACACCCTGCTCGGTGTTATTGCTGTTAGTACTATTGTCAGTTTTGTCGACTTCATATACACAGTTCGTTCTATAATCATTTCTGTCCCTCATTCATTTTTTCTGCTTTGTACTAGCATTTTGTTTAACAAAGTCTTCTATATTTTTCAACAACTTCTGGTGGCTAACCATATACTGAGGGAATATTAAGTCATTGACAATATTTGTGTTAAGGGTAGTTATTTCTTTCTCCAAAATAGCTAACTTACTTGTGTTGTTCCTGATAAGTATGTCGATCATCTCAAGCCCCGTTTTATCAAGTAAGCTGGTTAGTTCATGGTAGGCACTCGTATCTTTTTCTATTCCAAATGGTAGTTTCCAAATACGTAAGCCCTTCGGCACTTGTTTGAGCGACAATGATTTGTTAAGAAATAAGTTGTCCATTTGGAGTGCCCTATACTTTTTACATGTTTTCTCAAACTGTTCAAGCTGTTTTTTTAAAGTTGGTCTTCCTTCCGAATCCAAATTCGAATTACTGTCGTATAAACTGATTTCCGGTGCGTGGAGCCATTCCTTGATGTCATTTCCTCTTTGAATTTCATTGGTAGCTCCTACACTATTCATATTTCCCTCCTCCAAAACCAGAGAGTGTAATGTAAAAAGTTCGGCTTGGGTGCTAGTCAGTGTAGGTATGGAACGCCCTCCTCTTTCTTCTCTTGTCAATAATACAGTTAACCTCTGGACCAAGGCTGTTAATTCAACTATCACCGCCTCCATAAAACTCCAAATTGACCAAAAGGCAGAAATGCAATTCAACAGGTGTGGGACCAAAAACTAGTAGACAACATAAACAAACCAACGAGGGTCACACTAGGAACACAAAGTAGTAAAGTCCCAACAACTAGTAAGAATTGCACTCCAACTTTTATTCTTCCAGATACACAAAACAACCAATGACTTAGCGCTTTCGCCAACAATTTGGCTTCTTCAGAGTACATAATGTTTTAGGTAACATTTAAAATTGTGGGTATGGGATTTTTAGCTGAAGTTGTGTGATTGGTCTAGCGTTAATTGGAGGCATTATTTAAATTGTTAGATTTCATGGCCTAACAACTCTGAAGAAGCCCAATTGTTGGCAAAAGTGCTAAGTTGTTGGTTGTTTTGTGTATCTGGAAGAATAAAAGTCAGAGTGCAATTCTTACTAGTTGTTGGGACTTTACTACTTTGTGTTCCTAGTAGACCCATATATATATATATATATATATATATATATATATATATATATATATATATATATATATATGTATATATATAGGATCTGTACAGATCCCTGATGGCACTTTCTGCCATAGCAGAAATCACAGAACATACTTAACCGAAAGGGCTGTTCACCGAAGCAGCACTTTTGGATAAGTATGCTCCTTGTGCCGGTCGCACTACGGTGTGGTTAAGGGAAATTTCCATTTTCTCCACTGTAGTGCGACCTTGGAGTGAGAATATAAAAGTAGGGGGGTGTGGGGGTGCAGGGGGCTTGCCCCCCTGCATAAAAGAAGATTTAGTTTTTTTTTTTTCCTAACACACTTTAATGAAAGCGCTTTCGTTAAAGTGAGTTTGGTTATTTTGGATTCGGACTATATATATATATATATATATATATATATATATATATATATATATATATATATATATATATATCTGTGTATGTGTACACACATACACACACACACACACACACACACACACACACACACACACACACACACACACACCCCTGTCCCCTCTAGAGTTTTGAATATTAGCTAAAACCTTTTCCTCCCTCATAGTGTGCCTTGTTTAGGCAATGCCAAACTAACAAACCTTCTGACATACAAAACCTACTCAAGGGGAATCTAAAGGTGTTACTGCTCGATGCTAGGAGTCTAAGCAAGAAACTCCACTCCCTCCAGGCTCTCCTCCCTCTGGAAAATGTGGATATCTGTGCAGTTGCTGAGACATTGTTTAAACCCATAGAAGGTATCCCAGCACTGCAGGGCTACAATGCCTCCCCATCCATTCATACTAGCTACTTCACAGGCAGGGACAACATGTCATCTATATCAACAACAAACTCACCTCAAAACTAGTCAAACAAGATGATGCTCTTGACCTTCTTCATGTCCAGATGTCCATAGGCAAAGTCCCATATCATATCCTTGCAAGCTACAGATCACCCTCTATAATCCCAAATACCCATAAGTCATACTTGGAATTACAGGAGACCCTCATTATTCAACTCATTTCCATATTCATGAGCGACTTTAACAACTCCATTATAAATTGAAATACTTATATGCTTGGGATGACATGGTCAACAGACCACAATGCTTTGGCCTGCACCTGTCGCCCTTTGGATTCCGTATACTGGCTAAGGCTCTTGCTGTCCCTATAGTGCCTTTTTTAGGCAAGGTTCAAATAACAAATTCACTACCATAACAGGAACAGGCAAGCAAAAACTGAGGGTAATGCTACTCAATGCTATAAGTCTAAATCTCAAAATGCACTCACTCAAGGCACTCCTTAAAATGGAGAACATCGATATCTGTGCAGTGACTGAGACCTGGTTCAAGGCTCCAGAGAGCACCCCTGCACTACCAGGCTATAACTCATACCACACTTTTCGGCCATGTAACCTGGACCGAAACACCAAAGGTGGAGGTGTGTCCATATTCATTAAGGATATTCACACCTCCACACTAGTTGCTCAGCATAATGCATCCGAGGTTGTCCAAGTGCAACTAACTCTGGGCAAAACTGCAATCCAAATTGTAGCTTGCTACAGATCCCTCACCATGCCCCAAGATTCCCACTCCTCTTTTCTTGACGTACTGGAAAATATTAGGGTTCAACCAAACACCCTAATAATGGGCAACTTCAACTACCCCACCATTAACTAGGAAAACTACTCGTGTACCAACTCCTTAGCTCAACGCTTTCTGGAATTCATAAACTCCATTACCCTGGATCAACTTATCCACACCCCCACCAGGAGCAACAATATCCTAGACCTAGTCATTACCAACATGAGTGACCTGTGTTCCACACCTGAAGTCAACTCCTCGTTGGTCCGATCCAACCATAAGCTAATCACCCTTGATATCCACATCCCACCCCCCATTAAGGAAACCATGGTAAAACATTTCTCCAAAGCCAACTTCATGCTTCTTAAGACAGAAGTGGTGAACTTCATGACACCCATGCAGATGGACAATACAGTTACAACTGCTGAATCCTACACAAATGCACTCTATAAGCAGTTACGCGAGTGCATGGATCGTGCTATCCCAAACAGAACCAAGATGCTATCCTCCAAAAAAAGGAAGCCAATCTGGTGGTCCTCTGCCATAAACAAACTGTACAAGAGAAGGAAGAAACTGTTGCAAAAGAGAGTAAAATCCCATGAGTGGAGGATCTCCATGGCCAGCCTCAGTAAGAAGCAGAGATCCTTTATAAGATCCTCCAAAGCTAGCTATGAAAACAAAATCGCCACTAATTCTAAGGGCAACCTCAAAGCATTCTATAGCTATGTTAAGAATCTTGATGGCAACGCCCAGATCTGCTCTGAGTTACAGTACAACAGCATGAAAATTACAGAACCAACTGATATTGCCAACATCCTGGCAGATAGGTTCAGTGCTAACTTTACTCCCCCCTCACCCCCAAAGGGCCCATATCTATACAGGAAGAATGCAGAGTCCCTGTAATCACAACTACGTAGGTAAAAGCTTCACTCTCTAAAGCCAAAAACACAGCATCCATGGGACGGGACAACATCCCAGGCTGTGTTTTACATGAACTTCAGAACGAACTGGCTCCCCACTTAAGCACCATGTTCAATAATAGTCTCACATCAGGCTTTGTGCCCACTGAATGACACACCAACAGTTATCCCACTCCACAAAGGGAGAGCCACCACTGATCCCGGGAACTTTTGACCTATTAGCTGACGAGCCTGGTCTGCAAGGCCATGGAATGTATCATTATGGAACTCATAAACAAAGACATTGGTAACCTCCAAACTCTGGATCCCACCCAGTTTGGGTTTGTGAAAGGCAGATAATGCCTCATGAACCTGATTGACTTCTTTCAGGCAGTCACCAAAGCCATAGATGAAGGTAAGGTGGTTCACTCAGCCTATCTTGACCTCGCCAAGGCTTTTGACACCATTCCCCATTCTGGAATTATAGCTAAACTCACTAAACTAGGTATAAATCCCTATGTCACAAGATGGGTTGCCAACTGGCTCGCTGACAGAACCCACACTGTAAAAGTTGCAGACTCCAAATCTGACCTCAAAGCAGTGACAAGTGGAGTACCACAGGGTTCCGTCTTGGGACCTCTCCTGTTTGGTATCTTCTTCTCTGAAGTAAAGGCTAACACAGAAGGCCTTTGGCTAACAATGTTCACAGATGACTGCAAACTAGGAGCCATATTCATGTCCCCAAATGATGTGGACATCCTACAGAAGGGCCTCACTGAGACAGATGCCTGGTGTCAGAGCCATGGCCTCAAGCTCAATGCCAAAAAGGGCAGTGTCATCCCCTTTGGTAAAAACTCTGTACCCATGAACTACCACATAGGCAGCAATCTACTTAACACCAAATGTGTGATAAGAGATCTTGGGACCCAGGTGGACAGTAGTCTCTCCTTTGATAGTCACATTGCCACAGTAGTCAGGAAGTCCTTCAATGTGGCACACCTCATTAAAAAAGGGTTCTCATCCAGGAAAATGAGGTCATTGTTCCCCTCTACTCGACACTCATTAGACCCATTACAGAGTACAATGTCCCTTTTGCAATGTACCTCACAGGACATCTGCAGCAGCTGGAAAAGCCACAGAAGTACCTCACAAAGAGGATTACTGGCCTCAAACAAATGCCCTACACTGACCGCCTCAAAAAACTCCAGCTTTGCTCCATAGCATATCACCTATTCTGAGGTGATCTTTGCCTAACATATAGAGCTATGTCAAACCCAGAGCTGTTGGACATGCTACACCTAAAGAAATCCCAATCCCCTCCAAGCTACATGCTCTAGGGACCTAAACCTTGTCACCACAATAAACAGGACATGCTGGAGGGATAGATTCCTGTCCCAGAGACTTCCCATACTCTGGAACAGGCTACCCATCTATGTTAAGCAAAGTTCTTCATTAGCACTCTTCAAGAAAAATCTTGATGAGTGGCTGGAAAATAGTAAATACACCCCGGGGATCACTTCTGTGTCTCTGCTTGACAGTGGCACAGGAAAATAACTTTCTTGGGTGGCGTAAGCCAGGGAGCTTTTTTGGCTAGGCTTATGTAGGCCCTTGGGCTGATAGCCTAGTACCTACCTATGAACCTATGAACCTATTATATGACCCCCAAATGTACAGACTTAGAAATTTCTGGACTTTGTAAACACAAAACTCCTTGGACCAGATAGGGCATATGCCCACTAGGGGTGCAAACATGTTCAACCTGGTGCGTACAAATATAGGAGAACACTGTACCCTCTTAGTGTAGTGTCCTCTCTGTTAAGGTGAGGTCACAAAGCTGTCCCCTTCATAATAAAAATCAGTTATGTGACCCCAGCTAACCTCATAATATTTAGGAACTATTTTAAGGCAAACTTCCCACCACTAAGTGACAATCTGTCAAAATTTCAAGCTTCCCCCAAACCTTGAGAACTCAGCTGCACATACAGACTTGTTCAGATAAACCTTGTTCAATTACGTCAATAAATGCTGTGCTTGCCAGAATTATATATATACAGAACTAATTCAAAAAAACAAACCACCCTGGTGGAATCTAAACACAAACTGGTTGTAGAACAAAATAATACAAGTCATAGCCAAGATTAGGGAGTGCTATACCCAGCATAATAAAAATGGTCTCATCAATCTATACAAACAACTAAGAGAGCAAATTAAGTTTATTAAATTTGAGGTAAAGATAGCTTATTCTCCCAGGCAAAAGACAACCATAAGGATTTTTTTAGTTATGCCCAAACCCTGAAATACAGCACACAGCAGTGTGCAAACCTGACTGTAAATGGAGCCACCTACATGGAGCTGGTAGGTATAGCAAATCTGCTGGCTGACAAATTCAGCTCTAGTTTTTCCCCCACTGTCTCCCCTGGCTGCTCTCAAGGAAATGCCATCACCCCCCCCCTCCAAACTATCACTAGGAAGCAGGTTCTAGATACACTCTAGAAGACCAGAAATACTGCATCAATGTGCTCTGTTATAATCCCAGGATGCTTCCTAAATTACCTGAAACAGGATCTATTGGGATGCCTGGAGTCACTGTTTAACCATAACCACCAAAACAGGCTTTGACCCATGCAAATGGAGAACTTCAACTGTCATCCCCCTGCATATGGATGGAGCATGAATGGACCCTGGGAACTACAGATTAATAAGGCTGACTGGTCTCATATGCAAAGACATGGAAAGAATTATCATGGAAATGATTAATAAAGGTATAGAAAACCATCAAACACTGGATACCACCCAGTTTGTTTGTTTTTTTCTGGGGCACATCATGCCTACTCAACCTGATGGAATTCAAGGCAAAGGACGAGGGCAAAATGGTTCATACTGCCATCCTTGACTTAGTTAAGGCATTTGCTAAAAACCCCAACTTAGGCATTGTGAACAAACTCACAGATACAGGACAAACCATTATGTTATGTGCTGGATAACCAGCTGGCTCTCAGATAAGACCCAGGAAGTTAGGATAGGGGAGATCACCTCCACAAAGAGGCCAGTCACTAGTGGAGTCCCACAGGGCTTTGTGCTGGCTCCACTCTTTGTTGGCATCTACTTCAAAGATGTCAAGGCGAATGTCAAGAACCACTGGCTGACCAAGTTTACATTTAATTAAAACTAGGAGCAGTCATAGAATCTCCCCAAGACACTAACATCCCACAGGAACGCCTGATGCATACAAATGACTCATGGCAATGCCATGGCTTAAAACTCAATACCAAAAATACATAATAATACCCTTTGGAAAATCAGCCACCCAAGGAAATTATCTCATCAATAACACACCTGTAAGAGCAGAACAAATAGTTAGGGATTTGGGTAAGTATGTAGATAGTAAACTGGATTTCAATCAACATATGTCTAAGGTAGAAATGAAACACTTCTATGTTACTCAACTTATAAGCAAGGGCATGGCATTGAAGTCCAAGGAAGTCACCATTCCACTGTAACAGGCCCTTATCAGGCCCATTGTTGAGTAGAATGCCCCCTTCAATATGTACTTGACCAGGCACATGCAGCAACTGGAACGTTCACAGAGGTTCCTCTCAAAAATAATACAGGGAATAAAATGCATGTCCTATCCAGATCGCCTCAAAGCCCTGTCTCTACACTCTGTCCCTTACAGACTGTTGAGAGATCTCTTACAGACTGTTGAGAGACAATCTATGCCTGTCATACAAGGCTCCTTGGATCACACTCTGATAGACTTTTTGCATATCTGAAAAACAAATGGCATCAGAATTAGCCAAGCTAGGGATTTTAGCTTTGCTTGTAACATAAGTAGAACATGTTGCAGGGACAGGTATGTGTCTCAGAGAATTTCCCTTCTCTGTACCAGGCTTACCATCCATGTGAAGTGGAATTCTTCCCTAACCCTATTCAAGAGAAACCTGTACTAGAGGATGGGAAATTGGAAACATATCCCAGGTGTAGCACTAATGGACAGTGGTATCCTGTAAATCTAGATCTATCTTACATATACCCCTTAAAGTAACCACTAAGGCATATAAACTTGGGAGATACAAATGAGATACTGGGCCAGGCTTATAAAGGCCCCAGTAGTCATTAGCCTAGTAAACACCTATGAACTTATGACAAGAGGGGGAGTAAGACCTCACTGGATCTTCAGGAAATACCCTTGTATGTAAAATACGCCATTTAAAAGGCTTTCCTGACTCTCTGGAAACATAACAATCAACACACAAGGCTTTATAAATAAACTTACATAGATCTCTGAAAACAGTGTCCATTTGGAGGGGTCCACCATCTATATGGTAAGATGCAGAAATGGTTTATTTACCACATTGACGTATAGTTCTTTTTTGCATTTAGTTTGAGGCAAATGTCCTAGCACCAGGTTTTGGCATAGAGAAAACCCTTGATGGAGTAACTATATCAGTGGATGTGTGAATAACACCCAATTTGCAGTTATCTGCAAACATTGATAACCATTGGCAAAGGGTATTGGCTTTAAGGTCTGGGAAGTAAATGTCATTTAGGAGAGGGTCTGACATTGAGCTCTGTGTGACATCTCTGGTAATATTTTCACTTTTACAAGAGTCAAGTACAACTCTGTCAGACAACTAATTAGCTATCCATCACACAGCCTATGGATTTATACACAGGGTTAAAAGCCTGTCTATAATACTTGTATGGGGAATAAAAGGCTTTGACAAGTATATAATCACTCTCACTCTCAGTCTCAGTCTCTACTACTTTAATGACTTTTTTGAAAAAAAATGAACAAGCCTGCCTTCGCTGATTAGATGCACTTCCAGATACAATAAGTTGTCAATATCTGAGTTTATGTGGTCAGAAATTATGCCATTCATAGTTTTATATATGAGAATAGAAAAGTTCTGAGCTCTTCAGTGTCAGTGGCTGGGTCATTCTTATACAATGCCATTCCGATAGCTGTTTTCAGGCTTATCAAATTTATTTTTATTTAGTTGACATTTGTTTACCAGGAAAGTCCAACTGAGCCATAAAATGCCCATTTTGGTAGAGGCTCAGGGAGAAAAGCTCCATAATCACAATGTTTCAAAAAGCAAGTACAGATGTTTTAAATCACAAAGTATCATGGTACACTACAACACATCAAATACAGATAGTTTATTATGTTATACTACAAAACATAACAGTTTAAAAATGTTGTAATGAGAAAAACATAGAGCATATGTTTCATAGCAGAGTGCAATGAAAAACAAAGACATGAGATGGCGAAAATACATGAGAAAAAACGCAGTAGTCATATATGTGATAAATGAGACCCGAGACACTTCTAATAAGATATTTAAAGAGATCAGACATTACATGATTCGAGACAGTGAGGGGAAACTGAGTGATGTCTTAGTGTACGAGAAGTGTTCATATCATGGTTATAAGGAAGGATGGAGAGAAGGAGATTATAAGAAGAGTGCAGGGCAGGGTGTCTTCAGCTAGCTTAGGGGAGTAGGGATGGAAGAAAAAGAGGTAAAAGAAAGGACTGAAGAGATTAATTTGACAAGGTAAATTAGTGGGAAAAGCAAAAAAAGGAGTGGAGTAGGAGGCTGGAGAGGGTTGTGAGGTGTTGCTTAGGTTGAAGGGCGTGAGTAAAGTATAATGAGTAAATTCATCCAGGAATGGCACAGGAACAGGTCCATGGGTTTGAAAGTAAGTATTCCTTTAGGGAACAGTTAAAGGCAGGTCGGCTGGAAATAGTTCTGGTGGTTAGAGGTAAGGACCTCCATTTTTTTTTTTTTTTTTTTTTTTTTTGCTATTCAGTACAAATATTAGATTTGTCCAGGGGATTTATTTGGTTTATTTATGTTGAGAATTTTGTTTGTCTTCTCTTTTAAGAGTTCTTTTGGGGAATCCAATGTTGACTAATGGGGTAAGAGCTGGGCAGGCTAATGTGGGAGAGGTGGAGGGGGAGTTCCAGCCAGCTAAGGGTATGCAGGACTTTACAGTGATGGGTAAAGGAGGATAAATTAGTAGCAAACTTTCAAGTTTGTTTTTTTATGGAGGATTGTAATTTGCTTAGAATTGGGGCTCCATAGACTAGGGAGGGCAGAAGGTACATTTTGGCTAAAGTAATTTCTGTGGGTGTACTCAGAAAATGTTTGTTTCTGTATAGCATGTCTTGTTTTTGATGGGTTTTCTTGATATTACTTTGGATGTGGAGGTAAGATTATTATCTATTATGATACTTAATAGTTTGGTTTGGTGGTCTAATTTAATTTCAGTGCCATTTGCCAAAATGATTTTGAAAAATGCTTTGTTAGGGGTGTAAGTTTTTAGGGTAAAGAGAAGAAGTTTGGTTTTTGGGAGGGTGAATAGGAGTTGTGCTCTTGTAAGCCAGGTTTTAGTGGAGATGACAGCTTGCTGAGTGATTTTTTTGGAGGTGAGTTAAGGTGTTTGAAGAGCAGATGACGGTAGAGTCATTTGCGTATTGAATCAAGGTACCTTCACAAGAAGATGGATGTAGGTTATTGATAATGGATCCTTGTGGGACTACTGTGGAAGTAAGAAGGTAAGAAGTGATGGATCCTTACCATTTTACAGCTTGTTGTCTGTTGGCAAGGTAGATAGAGAATCACTGAATAGATGCAGATGATAGAACAAGGCTGGAAAGTTGATTGAGGAGTTTACTGTGAGAGACCATGTCAAAGGCTTTTAACAGATCTAGAAATACTGCAGATACAAGTTTGTTAGAGTTGCAATCTTTATTGCCAGTGCCTGTAAATGATAGTAATGCAGTGGAGGTGCTCTGGTCTGGCCAAAATCCATGTTGTGTATTGGTGATTAGCTTATTTTGTAAGAGATAGTGGAGAAATTGTTGGTGTATACATCTTTCTAGGACTTCAGAGAGGAGAGACAGGACAGCTATAGGATGGAAATTTGTAATGTCACTGGAATTACCTCCTTTACGTAAGCGGATAATATAGGCCTTTATCCACAAGATAAGGACACAGGATTCTGTTATTGATCTATTAATAAGAATGCTGATTGGGTATGCTATTGCATCTGCAGCTAGATTTAGGCATTCTTGGGGAAAGTTGTCATCTGAGCAGGAACAAGGTTGTAGTTTATGTAAAAGCTTTTTCATGAGAATTATAGAAGCTGATTTAAAGGTAAAGTGGGTATATGTATTGGAGAGGTTGCAATTGTGGCAAGTTTTGTGAAGGAAATGTGCAATGGTCTAAGGCTGGAAAAGTTAGCTGTGTGGAAGGGGGGTATGTCAGGTGGGTTTGCGGTTAGGTTGGTTATGCATTCTATGAAGTATGCATTGAAATAAGTAGCTGATTGAAGAGGCTGAATGTCTGGGTATGGTCTTAGATCCCTTTTTTCAAATATAATTTTTATTAGATTTTTTTTTTCATATTACATTAACTGCAATAAAATATTACAACACAAGTTGAAGATGTACATATCAAATGATTACATACAATTGTAAATACATAATGCATAAGAATAGCATGACATATATGATAACTGCCTTTGATGTTTTAAATAAAACTTGAGCATGCCTTACAAAACTAAATATGCATTATATTGCATACACCTTGTCTAAGAACTGTCATTAAATTTGACAGTAGAGTGTTGAACATTGTTATTTTCTCAGGAAAAGTAATAAAAACATATATTTGAGCCTAACAGGCAACTATTTACAAATATTTACACTGGGTTGTCACTTATGCAAGTAATCATAGGAAGTTCAAAAGCTGGTAATCTTTCATGCCATAGTGGTATATACATATGCCAATGTACTAGAAAGCACTTTGGTAACCAATGCGTATAGCACAATCATCTTGTAGTAAGGGTTGAATGTAGTCTTTATACTAAATTAATGAATAAAATTATTACTTAATGAGGATTAAGAAAGAAATAAAAAAATTGCTCTAACTAACTTAGTGTAAATCTAGCTAAGGACCTCTATAAGTCTTTTCCAGTATTTCTGGAAGTATGTTAATTTCTTATGACTGACTGTTCTTATTTTGTTTGCTAAAATGTATTTGATAGCTAAAGATTTAAACTCTGCCCAAGATGCTTTGCAGCTATCTAACCAGTTTAGGGCTATATACAATTTCAGTATTGCACACAATGTTACAATAATGAGTTTAGACTCAAATGTGTAAGAGTTGGGAAAAATGTTTAAAATTGCCATTTCCCATGATAGGGTAGATTTTATATATCCTGATTTCTCCAATTATGCCCTTAAAGAGCAGCATAATTTGTAGATGTTTTTGCAAGACCAAAAAATGTGGAGAGTGTCTGCCACTGAATTTGAACATGTAGGGCAGAAGGGTGATATATTGGGATTTATTTTGCTCAGAAAAAGTAGTGTGTGGTAGGTGTTGTTATTAATCATAAGTTGCGTGTAGATTAATTTTTTAAAGGGAGTTAATTTTGTAGTTATATCAATTGCCGCTGAATTTTGTTCAATGGTTAATTTATTGTTTTGACTCATCCAGTAACTGGAATATAGAGCAACATCATGATATTTAATTTGCATGATTAGTCTATGCGTTTGATAGCATTTTAGTTTTCAATATAAGAAGGGATGTGATTTGTTGAAACAGTTGGAGGTCTTTTGGATCTACCCTAATTTTTTTTGTCATCAGAGTTACTAGGTATAAAATTTGTTTGATAATTATGCAGTATTTTTTATTTGCTGCTAGAGAGTCTGTGACAAAAGTCAGTGGTAGATCCTAGATTAGATAGAAATCCCAGACTGTACATTCCTTTATGACTGGATGATTATCTAAATTTAGCATATTGTTGTTGAGTCTGATATTAGGGTTCAGGTGTATTGGCTGAGCCATAGTTAATATGTTCTTTAGATTTAAAGAAGTTATAAAGTTTTTGAAAACATGCCATATTGTTGATTAAGGTTGGATGAATTTTTAGGTCTTTCAGAGTTTTGCCATTAAGGAAAGGTATAGCATTTGGATTTACATTTGAGGATTTGAGATGTTGGCAATAAATTTTTATCCAAAGAGGGTGCCATGATGAATCAGAAATTTCATACTTAACTAGTCTTATAATATGACTGGCATTAATAATAAGATAGTATGTCTGAAAATCAGGAAGATTCAGACCACCTTTCTCTTTGGGTAAGGGTAATTTTGTATAGCTAATCCTAGTATTCTTAGGGTGGCAGATGATTTGCCTAATGCTGTTGTCATTTTAGAGAAGAAACTATTTGGAATGTTCTGATTGGTGGCATTAATATGATAAATTATTTTAGGGAAGATGTTCATTTTTATGATTGCTGTCTTTGAAAGAAGAGAAAGGCTTAATTTTTTCCATCTATCTAGATCTTCAGTAACCCTTGACCAAACTTTATTTAGATTTTTCTTTATTATTTCTTTGTGAGGGTGAGTATAAGTGATGCCCAGGTATCTGAGTGAATAATCTACTCTAATTTTTGTTTCTGGGAAGAAGAATTCTTTGTGGCTTTTGGGGTTTAACGGAAATATTTTTGATTTGCTTGGATTTATGGCAAAGTTTGAGACTACAGAAAATTTGTCAATAGAATTTAAGATCTTTTCTAGATCTGTGGAGGGAAATTCAAAGTAAATGTTAAGATCATCTGCAAATGCAGTGTATTTAACTTGGATTTTGGAAATGTAGATAGAGTGATTGAATGTTTTCTGGCTTAATTTCAAAAGTAGGGCCTCCAAATAGAGGTTAAAAAGATAAGGAGAAAGTGGACATCCCTGTCTTGTTCCATTGACTATTGGGGTGGGATTTGATTTATTTTTATGTATAATATAGTAGTAGCTTTATCATATAGCACCCTGACCATATCTATAAATTCTTCAGGGAGAGCAAATTGTTTCAAGACCTTGTAGAGGAAGTTTAGGTTTACTCTATCGAAGGCCTTTTGTGCATCCACAGAAAGCACATATTTGGGAGAATTATCATTTGCTGTCATTTGATAATATATAAGGGAGTATTTTATTTAGTCTGTGCACCAGTACTGTTGATATAATTTTTCTATCTAAGTTAGACTGATTGGGCAGTAGTCATTAGGGTTATGGTCATTTGTATTAGGTTTAGGTATAAGTATTGTCTTAGAATTGTTTATATATAGGTCAATGATGCCAAATTTTATTATATAATTATAGACCTTAAGTAAAAGTGGAGCTAATTGTTTCTTGAAGGATTTATAGAATTCAGCTGAGTATCTGTCAGGTCCTGGGGCTTTTCCCAGTTTTTAGTTTGTTGATGGCTAGAAGTATTTATTCAGTAGTTATTGATGCCTTGAGAAGATTTATCTGAGTTTCATTTACTAGTGGTAATTGTAGTTCATTAAGGAAATTATCAGATACTGTCTCCTTAGTGAGTTTTTGAGGGCCATAAACTTCTTGATAAATTTCTTCAAAAACTTGAATGATTTCCTTATCTGATAAGAATGTCTTATTGTTATGGTTGATTTGTTTTATTCTAGAGGGCAAAGGTTTAATGTTGATTATTCTGGCTAGAATTTTAGAAGGGGTTTGGGCCCATTCAGCATATTTGTTTATGATCCTGAGTTCATTGAGGAAAGATTGGTTTATTTGGATTTCCTGAAGTTGTTTTTGTAGTGAAAGCATTTGTTTTTCTAATTCTGTAATGTGCTTGGTTTGCAGTTCTATGTTTGTGCTTTTTAATTTGAGTTCTAAAGTGACAAGTTGGGATTTAGCTTGTTTCTTGAGAAGAGATGCTTTTTGGATTAGTATTCCTCTAATTGTTACCTTAGCCACAGCCCATTGTATATTGTAGGGGAAGCTTGATTTTTCTAAGTTGTTGCTAGTTTGGTCAAGAAGTTCCTGAATTTCCTGAAGGAGTTCCCTGTTTTTAAGAAGGTTAGGGTTTAAGGTCCAATTTAATGCAAATTGGTCAGTTATGTTTGACTTGGTTTCTTTAATTTTCAGATTAATTTTGGCGTGGTCAGACACATTTCTAGTATCATTATAGTAATCTATTGCCTATTTTGAGAAACTTGTTGAAATTAAGAAGTGTATCCTAGACCATGATTTGTGGGGTGCTGAGAAAAATGTAAACTTACTGATTCCAGGATTATTCCTAACATTTCAAAGGGATCATATATACTAAAATTATCCATTAATTCAGTTATAAGCTTTGTTAGGTCAGGGTATTGTTTGCTTTCCTTGTTTGTTCTATCGGGTTTAGGTCTGGTGGTCATATTCCAGTCTCCGCCTAATACATAGAGATGGTCTGGAAATTTCTCTTAATGAAAGCAACTTGGGACATGCGTGGACCGTATACATTTAGTATTAAAATGCTTTTTCCTGATGAATGGGAGGGAGCATAGAAGGTAACACCACCTACCATTAGGACCAAAGTCACTTGATATAATGGTACCTTCGAAAGATTTTTTGACAATTATTGTTACCCCTTTAGAGACGGTGACAACTCCTGCAGCTATTATTAGTTTTATCCATTTCTTTTTTATATTCTTCTCCCATTGAACTTTAGTCATATGGGTCTCTTGGATTAGTGATACCTCAGCACTTGATGTACAAATTAAATGTAAGATTAGATTCTATTTCTTACTATTTCGCAAGCATTTAACATTCCAGGATTCCAGTGATACCATTAAAGCATTACTCTAGCCTTTGGGTAGTTGTTAATATATTGAATAAGGTGAAGATTAGACATTTTAGAAGATTGTACATGATGTTTATGACTTGTAATGTGTAGGTTTTTAAGGAATATTACATGCAGTAATAAGGCGAATACCTGACAACCCACCCCCTTCAGACCACCCCCGTGCATGCCCATGACCTACTGCTATCTGAAAGAGGTGATCTAACCATATTTACAAAACTAACTATTATACAAGATTCTACTGGTATTCTAAGATCCATCAGACACTTAGCACAGGAGTTAGACTTCATAACCTGCTCTACTTTTGAGAATAAAAATAAAATTAGATAACATAATTTTTAGTTATAATCATGTTATGCTAGTTGGGGTTCCAACCTATGTTCTCTGATGCAAAAAATAATTATTTTAGCTTAATTGAGATTTATAGTTATATAAACTTTCCTTCAACTGTGGGATGGATTGTAGACTGAGTGTTTAAATTTCCCCAATTAGTATGAATCTGGGAGGGCTAATGGGTTATAGTATATTCCTTCACTTATGCTAAAATTGTTCAAAATTTTAGAAATCTTACATTTTCATGAATTCCTTGTATATGGAAGGGGAAGCTAATAATGATGCAAACCAGGAGTGTAACAATAAAATAGGTATAAAACATGTGAATGATTATGTAATAACTTGTAATCCATAAATATGGACTAGACACTCAAGATGTTTAAAGCAACTGCACAATAAGTATGTCAAATCACATCTGCATATCACTTTTAACGAGCTGTACATCAAAACAAATATACACAAACCTTTTAAAGTGAGGACGTATCATTACAGATCGATGTTCTATGCTGTATAGATACCACTACCATCTAATAGTGTAACTTTTCTGGATATCTTGTTAAAGAGTTTAAGGTTTTGCTTAATAAAATGTTATCAACTTTTTACAGTTCAAAACCTTTGCCGTAAAAACTTTTACAACCATTATACTAAGTCAAGATTTTTTAGAGAAAAATCTTATCACACTGAGGCACATACATTTGGCTGAACAGAGTAGTAGAGAATATAATTCTATATAAACGAATGTGATTGTACATAAAGATAATATTTTCCATATTTTAGATTGTGTAAATGTATCTAAAACTGATAGTATTGAGTTTTACAGTCATTACATAACTTTCTTGCATAGTAGTCATAGATTATACTCCAATACGATATCTTTTGCATTGTAATGATGTGCTGAAATACAGTTTAGGTGTAGATACCCTTGGAAGCTATCTTGGAGCAAGGTGTTGGCCATTTTTAATTGCTAGTGACGATTATGGCTATATGTAAGAGAAGCAAAATAGTGTTAGCAAAGGTGACTAGGTTGTGAAGCTATTTTGAGAACAATTGCAATATTAACACTAGCTATACTGCAAGAAAATAATTTTTACTACAATCGTATGTTGTTGAAGTGTAGTACAGCCTTATAGAACTAATATGTACTGCTATAAAAAGAGTAATTTCCGGCATACTCTATTAAAATGCAGTAAAGATTGGTAGAGAAAGTATGTGGAACATTATTCTTACTGACACCTAAAATATCAAGTTCACCGGGGCTGAGGAATTTTTACCCAAATGCCGGCATACAGGGAAAACCTCCTTGGTGATGTAGGGCATTAATTCATATGTATGAGTATGGGGAAGTACCACCCCTAACCTTCATGTAACTTCCCTATTGATGTTCAGATGTTTTCATATTGCAAGCTATTTGAGATCTGACTGGTAAGGTATACACCCATGGTCCTTTACACAACGTAGAGTAATAGTAAGCACAATAAAATCACAATGACAGTAACATATTATAATAGCTGAAGTCAACTTAACATGCTTATAATTGCAGTCATGAAGCTATACTCAACAACAAGGGTTATGAGTATTGTCAACCATATGCCAAGAAAATTCACATTTGAGCTAAATAAAACTACTATATGAAGAAACCGAGGGATGATGGTAGTAAGAGAAGCCTTAATTTCTAATGTTCATCTACCATCAGTATTTATATTTCTTGGTTAACACCTAATATAGCTAGTGGCCTCTCTTGAGTATTATTAATTAATGATTTTTTGTTCGTTTTAAGTTAAGATGTTTGTATACTTGTAAGAAACTTTCCAAACTGCCAGCTAATAGTAACATTGCTAAGTAAATGCACAAGTCAATCACCTTGTAATAGCTGAAGATTCAGTTTCTGGAGAAGGAAGAGATACTTCATGGAGTTCAGCATTTCCAAAATTGTTCTTTTTTTTCTTTCCCCCTGTTTCCTCTTAATCATTAGTTAAAGGCAGTTATATTGGATTCACAATGGCTTTTCAGGCTATTTCTGAACAGTTGTTGGCATTCGGACAACTGCTGAAAGCTTGGAGCTGTTTACTTGCGTTGCAATCTGCGTAAAAGCGTTGTGACATTGGGGCTCATGTTGTAACATCAAACTTTACCCTCAATAAACTTGAACTTCCTGGTTTTCATCTGGAAGTATCTTCCAGGGTCAGAGGTTGATTGCTGGCTGTTGATTATGTTTCTGTGGCATAGAAATGGAATTTTACGACATCAGATTTTATTCCATTCAAAAACCAAGGTAAGAAGCTGGATGTGGATGAATATAGAGCTCCGATGTTACCACAAAACAGGTTTGTGCTTTGAGCTTCATAAATGAGCGAGTACATTAATTTTTTGTAACTGATAAATCAGGATTCCTTTTTTTTGCACCTGGATTTGATGAGAGAGGATGTGGAGGACCAGAATTTTTTATGGTTATTTTTCTGGCTATCTTATAGGCAAGTATAATAAGACTTTTTATCTCTATTAACTTGTTTCCTGACTTGGTTTCATAGCTGTCTGAATAACTGACAATTTTTGTTACCTTTATTCATTTGCCAGTTAATCCATGCTTTGTTTCTGTCTTTCATAATGAGTTTGCATTGGTTGGTGAGCCATGGGGCATGGCTGTTTTTAAATATTTTTGTATGCTGGTGGGCTAAGGTGTTAAGAATATTTAGAAATTCTGCTCTAAAGTATTCAGCTGCATAATTTAAGGGGCTTTTTTTAGAAAGGACCAATTAACTGTTTTCAGAGTTTCAGTGAAAAACTCCTTGGAGAAACTGCAGAAATTACAGGTAGCTTTGAGATTATGTTCCATTGTTAGTTATATAATACTCTTGTGAGTATAAGCTGGCAGATGGTCACTTAGTATATCAGGGAGGGTGCCTGAGGAGGTAAAATTAGATGGGTTGATAATCAAAATCCAGTCCAAGATAAACTGTTTGGAGTTACTTTTGCCATAACATGTTGGTGTATTAAGAAGCTGAGTGAACCAAAAGAGGTTCATGCTGTTGATTGCTGAATTTGTTGATAAAGACTTCCAGTCAATGTTTACATCACCCAGGAGGATAATTTTACTTTGTGATTGTATCTACTATCCACAATAGTATGTTTCCAAGTACTGGAATGTTCTGTCCTTGGGAGATATATAGCACAGAAAAGCATATGTTATTGGCTGTATTACGTTTTAGGAATGAAATTAGGATCACTGCTTTTCCAAAATTTGGATGTGTGCCTGTATAGGGAGTTACTGTGAATGTATTTAGGAAGATTATAGCTATTCCACCTGCATTTTTATGTGCTCTATCAAACCTAATAGTATTATAACCAGGGTGTAGTATTTCAGCATATTTTTTTCTGGCTTTAGCCATGTCTCTGTTGTGGCTAGGATGATCATCCAGGTGTGAATGTCTATGATTTTGTTGCATATACTTCTAATATTTAGAGTGACTATTTTTAATGTTTTAGGGTGTATTCTTTGGTTTGTGGTTTTATTGGGACCTGGGTTGGGGTGGATGTCACCACACTGATGTATGGCAGAGAAAGATGGTCTATTATGGCATTTTTAGCAAATATGGATAGAACTGTTTCCTTGGCACCGGGACTCACATTTTGTAGTATTTTGGGGTTACAACAGTGGAATGGAGTTATGGGAAATAAACTTGAATAGATTTCTGAATAGCTAATGGGAAGATGGTTGATAGGTGAGGATGAAATAAGGTTGAGGTGTGCTTATTTGTTATTATTTCTGGTGGGGATGTTAGGAATGAGAGGCCATGGATGAATAATGTGATAAAGAAGGGAAAGAGTATGATTGGTGTTAAAACAATCTTGCAGTACAGTGAAGTGAGGTAATGAGCAGTGATAATAGCGTGCAGAACAGGTAAGTTCTGATGGGGAGGGAGCAGAGTGAGATTTGAGAAGGCATGTAGAACAGAAGTGGGTGCAGATGGTATAACAAGAATAGTTTATGATTGGATAGTACAGTTTGGTACAGGATAAGAGGATAAGTAGAAGAGGCAGAGTAAGTGGCATATGTGTAGATGTAGTGGGGGGTGGGAATTGGGGGTAGGCTAGGGGAGCAGAATGAAGGCTAACCATAGCGAGGGCTGAACAGAGTAGATCAGCTCACAGTGGAGCAAGTACCAGGAACACAATCTTTAAAACTGGAGCAAGATGGGAGATAACACAAGCCCTGATTATTTTAAAGACACTAACACAAAGCTGCTGTATTGGATGGTCCCTGTGGACTAGGTAAAGTTAAAGTGGTTAAGTTGGGGGTTCATTCAGGTGTGTTAACATTCAGGCAATCTGGTATGTTATCAGGCCCATGGACATTGTGTTCTTAGCTTTTGAGTGTGCTGAAATGAATTGTTTTATTGGGATTATATGGGATAGTTAGGGCTGGTGAGGAGAGGACTATTGAATCTTTGAAATAGGTGTAACTTCTGGTGGTGCAAAACTGGTCCTGAACTTGCCAGCTATGATATGAGCTATTTCTTTGGAGTCAGACCATGTGGTACTTTTGTGGATAAGTTCTGAACATTGTTGATTGTTATTTCATAACACACTAACTTAGTTAAAGAAGGATTTATAGTTATTGCTAGTTTCAGAGGCTTGTTTCTCTTCATTTTCAGCTTTAAGCTTCCTAATGGTACCCTGAAAGTCTTTGCTAGCTTACTTAGGGTAGGATGTGACTTATAAGCATTATGTAATTTCTTCCTGTTGTTGTATAATTTATTTTTATGGATATTTCTCTGAAGGATCTTGATTTTAAACTTCCCAGTATATTTGGTGCAGATGAGGACTGCGTTATCAATATAGCTATTTAAATGCAATTACCATACTCTGTTGTGTAGCGGGGTGAAGGCCTAACTGTGATCCAGACAAACTGAGTTCAATTAGTGGCACAGGCACTGAAGGAGACAAGTGAAGGAGGGTGGAAAGAAGTGGCTTTATGATGTCCTGCCCACTCCAAAAGGGTAGAAGGGGTTTCCTAATGCCAATCTGACATTGTCCCATTGATGAGGCAGTGCCATAACTGCATGGCAGATTGCAGGCAATTTTGACATAGAAGATAGGGCACAAGTTAACTGTCACTACATGAGATAATGCATGTGCCATCAGTAGCTCCACTTAGGTAGGGCAAATAAAATATATCCCAGGCATACAGGACAGCATGTGTGAACCTGCTCTCTGCTATACTGTGATCCATCACCCATTCCCAGCCTGGCAAAGGGGTATTCCTGGGAGGGTAGTTATGGGGCACTAATGAAAAAAATAGAGCAACAGGAGCAGATCTAGAGAAGTTGATGGTCATTTAGAGGACAAGCAAAGAGTGTACAGAACTGTATATCCATATTAGAAAATAATCCTGGCCCCTGTATCCCAGACAAAATGTAACTTACTGTGGTATATACCAAATTGCTCCGTCTGACAGATTCAGAACAACTGGTTAAGGTCTTAAGAACTAATAACTATTGGGGTGACTTGCTGTAAATAAAATCAGTGCCATACCATTAATTATACAGTATCGGTATCACACTTCTGGATATACAGCACCACACCACTAGATACATGCTATCACATTTCGCACCATTTATATACAGTATCACACCACTACATATATAATATCAATATCACACCACTGGATATTTAGCATCTGTATTATGTCAAAGGATACAGAGAATCCATAGCCGTATGACACCACTGGATACATGATATTAGTATAAGTATCAGTATCGGAACCACACCACTAGATATACAGTGTCATTTGTACAGTACAGGATGCAGTGGATCAGTATCACCCCACTGGATATATGGCATCTGTATTATGTCACAGGATACATAATATCCATAGCCATATAATACCTATAGGTACACAAAATCAGTATCACAGCATTAGCCATACACTGTCATTATCCCAGCACAGGATATAGTCTATCAGTATTGCACCACAGGATATATAGCATCTGTATCATGTAACAAGGCACACAGTATCAGTAGCTGTATGACATCATTGGATACACAGTATCAGTTTCACAGCACTAGGTATACAGTATCATTATTGCAGCACAGGATGCAGTTTATCAGTATCACACCACTGGGTATATAGTGTCTGCATCACATCATGGGATACACAGTATTCATAGATTCATGATACCACTGAATACACAGTATCCCACACTGGATATATAGCATTTGTATCACATCACAGAATGCATAATATCAGTAGCCGTATGACACCATTGGATAGACACTATCAGTATCACAGCACTAGATATGCCATGTCATTATCACAGCACAGGCTGCAGTGTATCAGTGTCACACCACTCAATACACAGTATCTGTATCACATCACAAGATACATAGTATCCATGGCCAATGCCATTATTCAAGCACAGGATGCAGTGTATCTGTATCATGCCATTGGATATATGGCACCTGCATCACCTCACAGAATACACAGTATAAATAGTCATATGACAGCATTGGATATACAGTATCAGAATCACACCACTAGATACACAGGGCCATTATCACAGCACAGGATGTAGTGTACCAGTATCACACCACTGGATATATAGCATCTGTATCATGTTACAGGATACATAATATCAGTAGCTTCATGATATCATTGGATACACAACATCAGTATCACACAACTAGATATATAATGTTATTATCACAGCACAGGATGCACTGTGCATTATCACACCACTGGATAAATAGCATCTGTATCAGATCACAGAATAGATTGAATCAATAGCAATATGATACTATTGGATACACAGTATCAGTATCAGTATCACCCACACTAGATATACAATTTCATTATCACAGCTCGGGATGCAGTGTACAGTATCACACCACTGGAGATATAGCATCACAGAATGCACACCACTGGATACACAGAATCAGTATCACACCACTACATATGCAATGTTATTATTACAGAACATAGCCATATGATACCATTGGATACACAGTATCAGTATCATGCCACTAGTTATAGACTGTCATTATCACAGCATAGAATGCAGGGCATCAGTATCACAGTACTAGACATATATCTTCAGTTTCATGTAACAGAATACATAACATCAGTAGCCTTATGATACCATTGAATACACAGCATAAGTATCATAACAAAGATATACACTGTCATTATCACAGCACGGGATGCAGTGTATCAGTATCACTCCACTGGATATATATACCATCTATATCACATCACAGGATACATAATAGCAGTAGCTGTATGATACCATTGCACACAAAGTAGAAGTATCACACCACAGATATACAGTGTCATTCGTCACAGCATAGGAAGCAGTGTATCAGTATCACACCACTGGATATATACCACCTGTATCACATCACAGGATACATAATATTACATAATATCAGTAACCATATGATACCATTGCATACAAAGTATCCGTATTACACCACTAGATATACAGGATCATAGGATTCCCTTATGGACCAAGATATATAGTCTATGTTTGCATGCAAATCTAAGATCAGCACTGGCTGTCCCTGTCTATGAGGGACATAAGTAAAGCCCCTGGTGTAAATGTTTGTTTTCCATCCAATTATCCAGGTTATGGTTAAATAGGATCATTCAGGAGTTCTGTTTTACATGAATTGGGTGTTTGCTCCAGAGGAGTGGCAACCTCTAGGAGACATATCTGTCTCTCCAGCATGTCCTGTTAATATCGCAGGTTAGGTTAAGATCCCTAGAGTGAGTGAATCTTGTCCCATTAGATTTGCGGATGTACAGCAGCTTCATCAAGGAAGGGTCTGAGACTGCTCTGTAGGTCAGGCACAAGTTGCCTTGCCTCTAAGCAGTCTATACAATACTGAAGAAAGTGATAGGGCCTTCAGTCTGTCCGTGTAGGTCATGTGTTGTAGGCCCTGAATTCTCATGGTGAAAAACCTCTGAAGTCTCTCCAGTTGCTACAGATGTCTGGTGAGGTACAAAAAGAAAGCATTGTACTCTATTATTGGTCTGATGACAGCTAAGTAAAGGAGAGCTATAATCTCCATAGCTTTGGATGCTATACCCTTGCTTATGATGTGTGCAACATAGAAGGCCTTCCTTATTACTGTGGACAACTGATGATCAAAATTAAGGCTGCTATCAACTTGTGTGCCTAAATCTCACATCACTGAGTTTAAACTTAGGGGGATATTATTAATGTTGTAATTAGTAGGGGTTTCTCCTTTTCCCAAGGGGATGAGAAAGCATTTTTTTTCATTTAGTTTAAGTCCGTGGCTTTGCCACCAATTATTTGTCTGTGTAAGCCCATTTTGTGGTATGTTGACATCTTTGGGGGATTCAATGATTGCACCCAGTTTGCAGTCATCAGCTAACCTGGTAAGCCATAGGCCATCTATTTTCACCTGGACTTCTGAAAAATAGATAGCAAACAGTAGGGGGCATAGCACAGATCCCTGTGGAACACCACTGGTAGCAAGCCTGCTAGCAGAGTTGGCATCCCCAATTTTGAGTGTATGTGTTCTGTTAGTGAGCCAGCTGACAAGCCATCTTGTGATGTAAGCGGTCATCCTCAGCTGGGTGAATTTCTCAATAATGCCGGAGTGAGGGATTGTGTCAAAGGCCTTATCTAGGTCAAGATAGGTGGTGTGAACTGTTTTGCCTTCATCCAGGGCCTTGGTGACATTCTCAAAGAAGTCCATCAAGTTTAACAGGCAAGATCTGCCCTTAATGAAGCCAGACTGAATCGGGTCAACAGTTTGAAGGTCACCTATATCCTTGTTGATAAAATCCATGATGATTCTCTCAATGGCCTTGCAGATAAGTCTGGTTAGGTTTATGGGTCTATAGTTCCTGGTTGAGGGATGCTCTTTGTGCAAGGAGGTTATAGTTGCTGTTTTCCAATGAGCTGGGACAAAGCCAGTGCTTAGACTGAGACTGACGAGCATGCTCAGTGGTTTTGGTAACTCTTGCTTTAGACCATTTAATAAGCAGCCTAAGATGTTATCCAGTCCCATAGATGCTGTGTTTTTGGCCTTGGAGAGTGCAGCTATGACCTATTCCCTGGAGATACTAGGCAGAGGATTGGTAATGTTATTGGGTATGATTGGTGGGGATGGGGGTTGAAGTTTCACCAACCCTATCTGCTAGCAGGTTGGGGATGTCCTCAGGTTCAATATAAGTGGTACCATCCACAGCTAGTTTTGCACAAAACTGGGCTTTCCCTTTTATATTTTGGATGTAGCTAAAGAAAGCGTTGTGATTTACCTTAGTTAGGGATGATAATTTAGTTTTGTAATTAGCTTTAGGGGACTTTACAAGATATGTAATCTGCTTGATTATGCTTTGCAGGGATTTCTTCCTTTGCTGGGACACTTTCCTGTTGTTTTTTTGACAGCAGTTTATTTCTCTTATTGTATAACCCATTTATGCTGGATGGTAAACAGGGCGGCTTATTTTTTTCACGAGGATCTTGATTTGATCCATTCTGGTATGGCTGAGTCTATACATCTATATAGGTGTTTATACAGGACATTTGTCATTGCTGTCAGTGTTGGTAGGGGGTCTGAAACTATTGATGCCATTGCTCAGTACGCTGTAGATTGCTTTGGAGAAATGTTTTAACCTTTTTGCTCCTGAGGGTGGGTCAGGTATGATTGTTGCTTCAAACAAGGCTGATTTATGATTGGACTTTACCAGGGAGGACCCCACACATGGGATGGGGCAGTGATCCCCCATGTTGATGAGCCTTATGTCAAAGATGTTAGCACCCTTATGGGGGTGCTGACTATCTGCTCCAGAGCATTTGAGTTAACAAAGTCCAGGAACCTTTGAGTGATCTTGTTTGTGATCATATATGTTACCCAACTGATGGAAAGATAGTTAAAGTCACTCATGACTAGGGTATTTGGCTGTACTGAGAGTGACTCAAGTAGGTCCAGGTAGGCTGTGTGGTTATCTTGGTTCATGTTGAAAAACCTATAGCTAACAATGACATTGGGGGAGGTCTTTCCCACAGTTAGTTGGATTTTGAGTAATTTTGGCAAGTCATACTGTTTAATCAGTTTACAGGTGTATATGTCTTTAATGAAACTGGATGCTCCTCTTCCCTTGTTTTTTCACATTTGTTGTGTGGTCTGAATGTGTGGAAGGCATTGTAGTCCTGCATGGCCAAGGTACTCTCTAAGTCCTTGAACCATGCCTCTGTGACTGCACAGACATCAGTATCTTCCAGGGTGAGCAATGTTTCACGTGAGTGCAGTTTCTGATTTAGACTCCTAACATTAAGCAGCATAACCCTGAGTTTGTTTCTGGAGGATATTTTACATCAGGAATTTTGTTCTTATGACATTGCCTAAAAAAGGGACTATGGGGGAGGTGAGTACCTTTGCCAGCAACCTAAAGCCTCAAGGTGACAGGTGAAGACCATCTTTGGCAAAGCAGCATGGTCCGTTGACCACATCATCCCAGGTTGTCGGATACTGGATCTCCCTGGACTGACACTACAAGATAGGCCAATTGGTGAAATCAATCATATTTTATTTGTATTGTGGCATCATCCTAGTTAAGGGAAGAATGCTGCTTAGGGCTATGAGAATACCTGCCTGGAACACATGCTTTGTCAAAATGGTTAAGAGTCAGTTATTCAGGTATGGAAACACTCAGAATCCTTGCAGTCTCCATTGAGCTGCTACTACTGCCTTGAATTTGATGAACATCCTGGGGGATATAGTGAGACCAAAGGACAGTACTTGATAATGACTGGCTCCCAGCCAGAAGCGGAGGAACTTTCTGGAGCTCTTGTCCATCTTTATATGGTAATATGCATCTTGAAGGTCTATTAAGCACATCCAGTCATCTTTCTTCAGAAAGGGAAGTATAGACTGTACCATGACCATCCAGAACTTTGTTTGCCAAACAGATTTGTTCAGCACACTGAGATCCAAAATGGGTCACCAGTCCCCTGTCTTTTTTGCACTAAAAAGAATCATGAGTAGGTTTCAGATCCTGTCTGATCTGGCAGGACTTTATGGATAACTCTTTTTTATCCAGCAGTTTTTGAATTTCTTGCACTGCTGAATTCCTCTGATTGAGTGGAACATCAGGGATTTTCTTGTGTATAGGGGGACATTGAGAAAAGGGAATGATATAGCCTATGGATATGATCCGTTACACCAAGGAATCTGTTATTATGTTTAGCCAGGCATTTAGGTGTAAAGACAAGCATACCCCTATTGCCTCCAGAGGAAGACAATCGGTCTTCCCTTTAGGATCACTGAAAGGGCTTAATTGGAAATGATTTTGTGGACCACCTCTACCATGAGGGCAGTGTCTTCTGTTCTGGTTCCCCCCTCTGTCCCTGGAGGAACTTTCTCCACATGTGTCCTGGAAAGCCCCTTGGGATTTTTTGAACCACATTTTTCCACCACTCCTTTGGTTCCTGGATTAGGACCTCTGGGTGGGGGGGGGGTGGAGAAATGCATGACCACAGCAGAAAGGGTATTACCATCCTTTTCACACCTGGATAAAGTTTTGTTTACTTTGGAGCCAAATAAAAAAGTTTGATCAAAAGGGGCATTGATGAAATGAGACTTGAGTGGTTCCTAAAAGCCACATACATAGGTGCATCCAGTTGTGTCTCCTTATGGCTACACCTGTACCCATTGCTGTACACATCCGTTCAGCTGTATGAGCGATCAGCCTCATGGAAGAATTAGACACAGACTCCAGGGTGGCTAACTGGGAAGCCACTTTCTCTTGGACTTTCTCAGCTACAGCTCCCACTATGGTGTCTGACAATTCCTTAATCAGATCCCATTGGAGTCTGGTGAAATATGACAAAAAATTCAAGGACCTTATGGGGAAGGTCAATGAAGCATAGACCCACTTCCCAAATCTGTCCATGGCCCAAGACTCCCTTTTGGGTGGATGGACAGTGGACCACTCCTCAGCAAGTTCCTTTTAAGTGGCGGCCACTATGACCATAGCATCCACAGCTAATCCATTACTCCAGAACTGTTTTTCCTTGGGGGGCAGATAGTATTTTATCAGGTCTTTTGGGAATGGGTTCAGTGGTGTCTGGAGCCTTCCATGTCCACTGTAAAATCAACTGAATGAGTTCATCAGTGGGTGAGGTCACCCAAGAAGTAGATAGGCAGAAGCCAAAAGCCTGCAGGTAAACAGATTCCTCAGAAGAAGGGTTTTTGGACTTCCAGCTACCTCTCTGTTTTAAAATTTCAAGGATGTCTCTAAATGAGACATCTTCAGGAGATAACCTTGGGGACCCTTCCCCTCATCAAAATCTGTGTCCTTGGTGACTGATTCCTGAAGGGAATCCAAGTGTTTCCTCTTGCACTTTTTTTTGAGGGACCTCCTCAGGGGACTAATCTGGGGAGGTATCAGAAGATGACAGTACCTGAGCCTGTGTAGCCTGAGGCTTCAGCACCTACTACCCCAGTGAATAGGCAGACCAAATAAGTAAACTAGAGGGTGGGTAACTGTTCCAAGGGGGAAGGCATCAACTGCATCTCTGCAAGAGAAAGGGCCCTCTGCATAGCCTTGAAGTCTGGCCCCCCTGAAGAGGAAAGGGAGCCCAGAACCAAGAGAGACTGCCGGAACCAAACTAACTCTAGCTGAAGCTCTGAGAAGCAGGGATGGCTCTGAAAAACCTGGAGTCAAGATCTGCCCTCAGAAATGACAGAGTAACTACAGCTCCAGGAGGTCTCTGGTTCTGAAGTAACTGAAGAGCTCAGGGTAAGTATTGGTTCCAAGGAAATTAATAACTCTGGATCAGGTACAGTTGTTTCTGGGACATCCAGAACAGATGACTCTAAGACCTTCGAAGAGGTTAGAGGAGGAGTACTTAGTGAGCTAAAGGAAGTTTCAGTACCAAGAACTGAGGGGGGGGGTCAGAACTGACCAGGGGCCTGAAAGTCCTCTAGCCC
The DNA here is from genome assembly GCF_019279795.1 of Protopterus annectens. NCBI lineage: Eukaryota > Metazoa > Chordata > Ceratodontiformes > Protopteridae > Protopterus > Protopterus annectens. The sequence continues at coordinate 517,526,903 of NC_056748.1, read as the reverse complement.
ATAGGAGTTTGTTCAGTAGCTTCTCCACGTTGAGCTTGAAAAGACTTTTGGTGGATTCGATCAATGAAGTAGAAGGAGACTTAGGCCTCTGCAGAAAAACTTCAGGAAGCTGTCCAACAAAGGGATCAATCAAAGGAGAATAGGTAGTCCTAGGCAGTATGTCCTTGGTCATAGCAGGTGAAGCAGTAGACATTTCCCATACTGAGGCCTTTGACATTGAATGACTTGAAACAGCAATGGGTGCCGGAGTGGATGTCTGCGCTGATGTGTCAAAAGCAGAGGCCTGTGGCTCCGTAGAAACTTTCGGGGGCAAGAGTTATAATTTTTTCGGTTTTAGAACTGATGGGAGGTTGGGACCAAGAGGTTTCTTTTCTTACCTTTGTCCATAGAAGATGAGGACGAAGGAGATGAAATATAATAAAACATAGAAAAGCATAGCCAAGGAAGTCGCTGTTGTTTGCCAAGAACTAAAACATTTTATTGTAGGTAAGCACTTTTGTGGTGCTACTCACACCACTTCATCAGACCTTTTGACAACCATGCATCACATTACACTATATTTTATACTAAAATTTAAATCAACCCATTAACATAATTAATTCAATTAAATAAATTAACCTATTAGTATCTCTTGAAAGCTTCCATAAGAACAATGCCTTGAATCCACGGACTTGAAAAATCATGAAACTTCATTCAGCTATAAAACATGTAAAAAAGAATAATGTATATATATTAATAACAAAAATATATGAATATATATGAGACATATATAAAGATACACATATATACATTTATACTTATATAAAAAATATATACATTTATACAAATATAAGACAGAAGTAAAAAGTATAATAAATCCATACATTCAAAAAATGCATACATTCAAAAAGTAAAGTTAGTTACGTTAGATGTTCGTTCCCTTTTTACATCAATTCCTAATGAATTGGGAGTTGACATGCTAAGGGAATAGTTAACTAAAGATGGTACTTATACCCAGACAAAAATAGAATTAATTTGTCTATTGATAGAGTAGGTGCTCACGAACAATGTTATGCTATTTAAACATACTATGTACTTGAAAAAAAAAGGGGTGGCCATGGGCGATTCATTAACACTAACTGTGACCTTTAGGAACTGTTCAAAGAAGATAAAATGTCTGATTTTTCTTTATCTCCAGAAGATAAGGCTTTGCCAAAAGCTAAAAGAAGAAAGAAGACCTTTTAAAATAAGTTTATTTCACCTTTCTACTAAAGATTTGTGGCTGAAGGCATGGCAAATGCTGTAGTCTTCTTGTAGATGGAGAGGTCCTAGATAATATATGCAAAGAGCGTGAAAATCTGATGAGGGTATTTTATGGCCACACTTTTGGCATTTTTTTTAAAACAAGAGGGGCCCTTACCATTTTCAGCCATCTTCACAGGAAGAAGTGCACTAGAAAATAGGCACTTAGGCTACAGAAGGGAAAGAACAGGTAAGGAAAAAGAAATTTTTCTTTATTATTTTTAATATATATTTTAAAAGAATAAAAAATGGAAAAAGGTATGTGTGAATGGATGTGCCTTCTTTGAAGGTTGCACATCGGGCTGGCAACTCGGCACCGTAAAAATCCACTGGCAATCATTAGCAGACCAGAGTTCCACTGTGGCGACCCCTAACCGGGAAAGCTAAAAGAAGACAGACAGCAATGATAGTTGAAGAAGTACACAGACATGTATGGGAAACGGGGTCTATATCATAACAGCAAAAGCGCATATGTGTGACTGCATAAAAGTCAATGCATAATACGCAAAATCTGTAAATAGTGAACAGCCAAAAGATCAAATTTTTCCTAGGAAAACATTCACGTGGCCATTCGTAAAAAATAAAAATTAAAAATCACACCACCCAACTAAATATACCAACTCTGAGATCGCACTATAGCGAACGAAAGGGCAACTCTGTGTAGTTGGCCAACTACCTCCTTGCCATGTGACATATTCATCGAATCTCTTAAATGTGGTTCAATGAATATGTGTCGCTCTTTACGTGTTTGCTCAAAAGCACTTTCGTGCTTCTAATATAGACCCTGGGAAAGGAATAAAACTACAAAAGAGAGAGGGGGGAATCTATCAACAATGATAGTGGGAAAATACACAAACGTGTAAAGGAAAGGAGTATCAATGATGGATGGAAAATTACACCAAGTTTAATGAAAAACTTTAAAGGACAAAAGAATTTTATCTAAAATCACTAAGACTGAGAGCAATAGCTAAACACAACCATTTTGGAAAGCAGCAAATGAGATCCGAGGTAATTGAGAGAGAGGGATTGTAGGTAGAGGTGAAGTTCAAGTGTTTTTACCTGGCACAAGCTGTAGTAATGGCCGAGTCTGTTCTGATATTGGAACTGAACCCATCCGGCAAGGATAAATGAAGTTTGACAACATCAGATCTGAAGTTATGGATTACCTGCAAAGTGAAGGATTTAGTGTAGAAATTCTAACTCAGATAACATCAGAGCAGAATAGAGCAATGGATCCCCAAATTAAGGAGAAACCAGTGGAGCAGGAAACATATGATCAATTGCCATATGAAAATACTTTGGAGCCTTCCACAGAAAACCAGTACAAATGTTCAGATGGAGTTGCACAGCAAAGGAAAGGAACAGAAAACTGTAGCCACTCTGACACAATCAGTGCTGTGGAGTGACAGACCAGTGAGCTCCCATATGAAAGAGCAATGAATGATACAGGATAACACTGAAGAGAATGAGGCACAGGAAGATGCTCTGGAACTTTTTATAGAATACCCACAGAAAATGGTGAACCAAGATTGTGCCCTCGGTTTAGAAGAAAATAATCTAAGGGAAAAGTTGCTTGAATTAATAAAGATGGACAGACATATTAAGATCAATGAAATAAATAGACTACAGAAAATCAATAAAACCCCAAAATTTAAAAGTTTGATAAAATAAATGAACACAGTAATTAGGACTGCCCATAGAGATTCATGTGATATAACAGAAGTAAATAGGATACATTACTGTGCAGCTAAATTAATAACAGATAAAGTCTTACCACAAAACACAGGTGAGTAAGGGAAAGTAAGGCGAGAAATTGAATGTCATCATGGAAGTATCAAACAGAGTAAACTATAAAGCAATTAAGACAAGAAGCATCACTGTTAGAATAGTATAGAATTGGGAACAGATCAACAAAAATACTCAGAAAGATAGACTTGATAAAAGTAATGCATAGTGTCAAAGAAGATCAGGATCTATCATGCACTATCGTAAATAAACTAAAAATAGCACAGCAGGCAGAAAAACGTAGACAATATGTAGATAAATATAAAGAAAAAGTACAAAATAAGCGCTTTACAGATGACTCAAAAGACTTTTTTAGAGAATTGGGAAACAAGGCAAAAGGAATTGAAAGACCACCAAAAAAAAGAAGAAATAGATATATTTTGGAGAAATATCTATGAAGATCCAGTAGGACATAAATAAGATGCTAAATGGATAGAAGAAGTAAAAGAAAGAATAAGAAGTTCAAATGTACAAGATATGAAATGGGATAACGGACAGAGAGATTGAAATAAAGTTAAGAAAAGCTCCTAACCCCTGGCCCAGATGCATTACCTAACTTCTGGCTAAAAGTATTAAAATCTTTACATGAAGATTTAGCCATGAATAAGAACTATTTATGTGTGCACCCTGAATAGACAACAGCCTGGTTAAACAACAGGAAAAAACAATACTCCTACTTAAGAATGAACTTGCAAGCTATCCTAAGAACTATAGATGAATAACTTGCCTTTTGACGATGTATAAACTATACACTGGAAATGATGTCAACAGAGTTTATAGTCATTTGGAAGAAAATTCAATCATGGCAAAAGAACAAAAGTGTGATAAAAGAAAGTCATATGGAACAAAGGATCATCTGTTGTTGAATAAAGTCATAATGTAGAACCACAAAAAGAGGAAGAATTGAAGTATGGCCTGGATAGACTACAAAAAAGCATTCAACAGTATCCCACATTCATGGATAAAAGAGTGCTTAAAATATGTAAGAGACATCCTACACTGATTGATTACATTACAGTTTACCATGAAACAGTGGCAAACCACTTTACAGTTAAGCCATGATAAATGACAAATTATTACTTCAGGGATAAAAATTCACAGGTGGATATTCCAGGGTGACTCTGTCACCGCTGCACTTTTGTCTTGTCCTTAACCCATTAAGCTGTCTACTTAACAGATTAGGTTATTGCTACAATATGGCTCCCAGTAAACAACAAAGTGCAAAGACTTCTCATATTTTTGTAGATGATTTAATACTGTAAAGTTCAGCAGATGAGGAACTGAAAGCACAACTGCAAGTGGTCCAAACTTTCTCAAATTATATAACCATGTCATTTGGGTTTGATAAATGTACAAAAGCAAATTTTAAAGCAGGAATGCTGCAGCACCAAGAAAGCATCAATCTGGGACAGGAATGTGATATAAAAGAACTTGAGCAAGAGGCGGTGTATAAATATTTGGGAATTGATGAAGGATCAACAATAAAACATGAGCAAATTTAATAAAACTTAGTAAGGAATATTTTAGAAGACTAAAATTAATACTGTAAACAGCTCTGACATAGGAACAAAGTCCAAGCTCTAAACCAATTTGCTCTTCCTGTCCTAATTTACAGTTCTGACTGGCTCCAAAAGGTATTGGATCAGTTAGACAGGAAAACAAGAAACATGCTTTACGCTTATCAAATGATTTATAAAAATCACTGTATACCAGGATTATATATTCCCCATTCTGAAGGAGGTATGGGCCTCCTTGAAACTGATTACATGTGTAGATCCACAATCGTAGCACTGCATACATATCTGCTGACCTCATAAGAATGTTTTAAAGCACGAGGAGAATAAGTCCAAGATGGCGTCCCTGCTTAGTTTAGCAGAAGCATATCGGCATCAAGCGGGAATGGAAATCAAACCAAAAAGATAAAAATCAACCAGCAACTGTATGTACCAAAAAAAAGGAAGAATTTAAGGTGAAAGATCAGACAAGAAGGCAAAAAAATGAGGAAAATGCATAAAGATAGTTGCAAGTACGGAAAACTCTTGGAACAACCTCATGTTGATCAAGACCAAATGCAGGAATGGTTAAGGAGAGGTAAATTTAAACCAAAAGACGAAAGGTTAATACTGGTGGCCCAAGATAGTAGACTATGTGCATGGTGGTTTATAAAGTCCACTGAACATGTAGGAGAAACAGACAAATACAGGTTTTGTAAAACAGAATTGGAAACAGTTGCACATCTTGTCACTGGGTATGATACACTAATGGGAATAAGACTGTATACTGAAAGGCATATTAATGTAGCAAGGCTGCTGCACTGGGGATTGTGCAAACATTATAATATTGAAGTAGCTGAAAAACATTGGAAACATGATCCACAAAGCATTACAGGAAATATTGAAGTTTATATCACATGGAATCATCCATTACCAACACTTCCAAAAATAGATGCAAGAAAACCAAATATATTAGTCCATGAAAAGAAGACAAAAGTAGCATCGATAATTGAAATTGCTACAGCCAGTGACTTGTTTAAGTACAGAGACACACAAACTCATAAAATATCAGGAATTACAGGCAGAAATGAGGGCAGTGTGGGAGAAGGATACCTAGACAGTTCCAACAGTAGTAGGAGCAATGGGTGTTATAAAAAAAAAAATTACAGTAATACTTAAATACGTTACCGATACATGTAAATCCATAAGAATTACAGAAGGAGACAATCCTGGGCACATTGCAAGTGCTGTAAAGAGGACTTGTGCTTAACATTAAAGAATAAAATAAAACTAACTTCATAAACTTTAATCATACTTTGACTTATGAGTGGGGTCCATTTCTTTCATGGTATTAGAAACCCAAAAGATTTGGAGAAATTAAACTGAGAGTATCCATAGCTTTATGATACCATTGGATACACAGTATCACACACTGGATATATAGCATCTGTATCACATCACAGGATACATAGTATCTGGTGGCATATGATACCATTGGATATACAGTATCACTATCACACCATTAGATATACAGTATCCTTATCACAGCACATGATGCAGTGTATCAGTGTCACATCACTAGATATATAGTATCTGTATCACGTTACACAAAACATAATATCAGTAGCCATACGATATCATCCGATACGCAGTATCATTATCACACCACTACATATACAATGCCTTTATCACATCTCAGGCTGCAGTGTATCACTATTAAACCACTATATATATAGCATCCATATCATATCACAAGATACATAGCATCCATAGCCCTGTAATACCATTGGATATGCAGTATCACACCACTGGATAAATGGCATCTGTATCATGGCTATGCATACATAGTATCCATAGCTGTATGATACCATTGGATACACAGTATCAGTATGACACCACTGGATATACAGCATCTGTATCCTGTCACAGGATACATGGTACCCATGGCCATATAGCACCCTTGGATACAGAGTATCAGTTTTCACACCACTAGCTATACAATGTCATTATCCCAGTACAGGATGCACTGAGTAAGTATCATATCACTGGATGTATGGTGCCTGTATCACATTATAAGATACATAGCATCCATAGCAATATGACACCATTGGATACACAGTATTACACATTAGATATATAACATTTGTACCACATCTCATGATACATAATATCCATAGCCATATGATACCATTGGATATACTGTATCAGTATCACATCACTAGATAAACAGTGTTATTATCACAACAGAGGATTCAGTGTATCAGTATCAAACCACTGGATATATCACGTCACAGGATACATAGCATCAGTAGCCATATGACACCATTGGATGCACAGTATCATTATCACACCACTAGATATACAGCATTATTATCACAGCACAGGATGCAGTGTGTCAGTATCACACCAATGTATAAATGGCATCTGCATCTTGTCACAGGATACATAGTGTCTTTAGCCATATGATACCATTAGATACACCGTATCAGTATCGGTATTGCACCACTAGATATATAGTGTCATTATCGCAGTACAGGATGCAGTGTATCAGTATCAGACCACTGGATGTATGGCACATGTGCATGTCACAGGAAACAGGATTCATAGCCGTATGATACCATTGGATACACAGTATTAGTTTTAATATCCTTATTACACCTCTAGCTATACAATGCCATTATCACATGACAGGATGCAATATATCAGTATCACACCACTGGATATTTAACATCTGTATCACATCTCAGGATACATAATATCCATAGCAGAATGATAGCATTGGATACACAGTATCTGTATCAACATCACACCACTAGCTATACAGTGTCATTATCACAGTGCAGGATGCAGTGTATCAGTATCAGACCACTGGATGTATGGAACCTGTATCATGTTGCAGGAAACAGTATTCATAGCTATATGATCTGTATGAAACCATTGGATACACAGTTTTAGTATCATTATCACACCACTTGCTATACAATTCATTATCACAGGACAGGATCCAGTATATCAGTATCACACCACTGGATATTTAGCATCTGTATCACATCACAGGGGACATAATATCCATAGCAGAATGCTAGCATTGGATACACAGTATCAGCATCAGCATCATGCCACTAGATGTATAATGTGATTATCCCAGCACAGGATGCAGTGTATCAGTATCACACCACTGGATATAGGGCATCTGTTTTACATCACAGAATACATAGTATCCATAGCCATACGATACCATTGAATACACAGTATCATTATTACACCACTAGATATACAGTGTCATTATCACAGCACAGAATGCAGAGTATCAACATCATACCACTAGATATATAACATCTGTATCACATTAAAGGATGCATAGTATCAAATCAGACCCATAGGTGGCACTATTATTTATGGAGAATCATTCTTTATTCTTCAGACAATGCACTACACTTTGATATTGTCTTGTTGGCTACACAGATCAGTTTGCATACCACAGCAAGTCCTGCTTCTTTAAAGTGATTTTCTGATAATAATACATGCATTGTGACATTTGATGAGTCAAGTGCCGCAGTGCATTTTTCCTCCGTCTTCAGTTATTTATTTATTTTAATAAAAAGCTTCATGAACTTTTTAATAAACCATGGTCCAAATAAATTTAGTATTTCCTGCTGTGACATTAACCTCGAGGTAATGTGTGATGTGTCCATGCACTTTAATGGGGTATGTGAACAATGGTGCACCAACAACAACTTTTGCTAAACTAACATCATGAAAGTTAAAGTTTGCTGGTTTCCTCAGTGATGTCAGAATATGAAACAGACTTTCCAAAAGTGTTTTCTCCTTCAAAGTCAGAGGCAGCAGTTTTTGCATCACATGCCATGTACCAACATAAACTTAAAAAAGGTGGGAATTCACTTTAAGGGATGTATAAACCTTCTTGAATTATCCAGCTTTAAAAATTATACATGCTAAATCTGAAACAGATTGTAAATGTTGACATCAATTTGCTGGTCTGATGCTACCATGTAGACAGACAGACACACACACTCACACACACACACACAAACTTACATAGTTCCCAGTGGTATTTTACAATGTGAATTAATAATTTATGATGACTACAGTTTACATCTGCTATAAGATGTGGAGCACATATTTCTGCTACACTTTACATTTCCAGTTTTGAATTCTATTTAATGTTCCCATTCAGACATCATGTCATGCATTTTTGGTGCAGTGGTACATTGTTGTGATTGTAGTGCACAGGGTCCTGGGTTCGAGACTTAGTAGGGCTGATTATTTTACCCTTTCATCTTGCAGTTAAATCTTTGTCTAAAGGGGCCTAGCTGTTTCCTTTGTGGCAGGAAGTAAATCAGACTGGTTTAATCTAGCTAAGGGCATTCCTGCAAAACTGTTTTTTGACTGGATAATTGGGCTGTTTTCTGTTTCTCTGCCTTTGCGGTGGTGGTGCTGCAGTAGCGTTGTCGCCTCACAGTTAGACGTTGCCAGTTCAATCCTTAGTTAGAGCGTCTTCTATGTGGCAACATGTGTGAACGGGCATTCCTTCATTGAAGGTTGTGCGTTAGGCCTGGAAAGCCAGCACGTAAAACTCTACTGACACTCATTAGCGGACCGGAGTTCCGCTGTGGCGACCCCCTAACTGGGAAAAAGCCGAAAGACACAAACAAATTTCTGTTTCTCTGCCTTTAATAGCCAGTGTTTTAAATCAGATGTACTTGTTTGCTCAAGCTGTTCAAAGCTACAGAGAGACTGGCCTACTGCCCTGCTGTGATATAGGAAAAAGATAAGTGTTCATTTTCAATTGTCTTCTGCACTTCTGTTTTAATACATATCTCTGTAATCTGTACAACTGCTTTTGCAATCGGTGAAACTTTTTTTAGTCTTTTTGTTGTGTGATAGTGCTGAATATCTAATTACAGTCACTGGTGTACAAAGTGGTCGAAAAACACCAAAAACAGCCAATTACCACTCCAAAAGAAGCCAAAACCTGGACTCAAAGATGCTGTATAAATGTTTAATTCCAAAGTCAGATAAAATCGCCAGAAGAATAAAAAGGATATCCAAAAAAGAACACAATCAAGTGCTTTCGTCATTCAAGACTTCATCAGAACTGTGCATATCTGCTAAAACACAAACTTATATAGAAAACACTACCCAGTTAACCCTAGTAATTAATTATTAAAGTCCTACACCATACATTTAATATTCCCTTTATCTATACAATACATGTTAAAAATATATAAATAAGTTAAAAACAGTATGTTAAAAGCTATAATACATTCTTTACCTTAAAAGAACATGTGACAGAAAACTTAAATAATCATATTTATAATTTGGTTGTCCTAAGTTTCAGTTCTGGTTTAATAGAAATGTTGCCATTTATACCTGGGGCTACAGTGGCATTCAACCATAGTTGCCATCTCATTTCAGCCCTGTCCAACCTGTTAGTCGAATCACCCTCTCTAACATCTCTACCAACCACATCCAAAATACCAAATAAAAAACTATGGTCAGGGTTTACATTAATGTGTCTGTATAGTGCATTATTTTCATCACATTTCTTTATACTATACACATGCTCATAAATGTGAGGCTTGTGATTATTGTAAATTTATTATCACAACCCCCACTTTATTAATAGGTTCTAATAGGTTAGAGGTGAGGCTGGCCACAGGCTCTTGTGTTACTAGTGGAGTGTTTTACATAGCTGTCTGTCAGGCTTGTCACGATTTTTATGTAGGCAAAACAGAAAGGAGGTTTCGGAGAAGAATTTATGAGCATCTGTATAGTATAAAGAAACGTGACGAAAATAATGCACTATACAGACACATTAATGTAAAACCTGACCATAGTTTTTTATTTGGTATTTTGAAAGTGGTTGGTAGAGATGTTAGAGGGGGTGATTGGACTAACAGATTGGACAGGGCTGAAATGAGATGGCAACTATGGTTGAATGCCATTGTAGCCCCAGGCATAAATGACAACATTTCTATTAAACCAGAACTGAAACTTAAGGCAACCAAATTATAACTATGATTATTTAAGTATTCTGTCACATGTTCTTTTAAGGTAAAGAATGTATTATAACTGTTAACATACTGTTTTTAATGTATTTATATGTTTTTTAACTAACGTATTGTGTAGATAAAGGGAATATTAAATGTATGGTGTAGGACTTTAATAATTAATTACTAGGGTTAATTAGGAAGTGTTTTCTATATAAGTTTGTGTTTTAGCAGATATGCACAGTTCTGATGAAGGCTTGAATGATGAAAGCGCTTGACTGTGTTCTTTTTTGGATATACTTTTATTCTTCTGGCGATTTTATCTGATTGTTAAATTAAACGTTTATACAGCATCTTTGAGTCCATTTTTGGCTACTTTTGGAGTGGTAATTGGCTGTTCTTGGTGTTTTCCGACCACTTTGTACACCAGTGACTATTATTAGTGTTTATTAGTGTACTTGTAGCCTTTCCATGACTCTACTACTGATTTGGATTTTCTGTTTATTTACCAACATCATTGGGATGGAAGAAACTGTTTTACTGTCCGTTTTTGGGGATGAATTTAACTGTGTGCCATTTCCGTGTGGTCAGCAAGTTGAGCCAGCTGACACTAACATCATGCAATTAATTTGAACCTTGACTAACAAGGTATCGGTACTGCAGGAAGCAGTTCAGAAACTACAACATCCAGTAACCTCTTGTTCAGAGGCAACGGGTGGACATCAGCAAAGGGAGATGGATGAAACTTCATCCTCTGCCAATAATAAGACTAACCGAGGAAATTCAACATTGGGTTCCATTGCTGTTACGTTTGGTGAAGCTGGTTCTTCTGGTGTCATACATGGTTCACAAGAGACTGGACAAACCAGAAACTGTTTCAAGGATTGGTTCCGAAACAATTTTGGGCTTTTTAAAGTAAGCCCTGTTAACAACGAAGATAACACGGACCAAAGGTTAACATCACTTAAACAGAAACTAACTAAGGTATACAACCTACAATGTGATAATGCCTACTTATCTGAATATGTGGCTAAGCACAGAGTACCTAAAGGGTTGTGTGTATTCAAGTTTCTGAACGGTCTTAAAAAAGGTCAGAGTGAGAGTGAAGATTTGTTGGAGATGTTTGACCATCACGGAATTGAACTGGTTGAATTCATTATGAAAGTTAATAACAAGAGAATCAATGAACTTTTAACTGAAATTGATAAAAACAATAATGCAATTTTAAATTATGTGAATTTCAGTATATTTTCAGCTAAATATAATAAAGTATTTGATAAAGTGGAATATGAAGTGGGGGGTAATATTGAAAGGAAGAAGAGAAAACTGGTTAGGGATGAGTTTGAGTATTTAAATAAAACAGCATACCCCCTACCTATGGTGTATACTGAAGTGGGTGATGACAATACGAATAGTCAAAGGGTTGAAAGCTCTAATACAAGATCTGTTCCTACCCAAAAGGAAGTAGTAAGGAACAAGGTATATGAACAAGAGTATACCCCATTAAGAAGGTCTGAGAGATTACTAAACAAAAATAATTATAGGAACAACAACAATGTTTTGTAGGACCGCCGTGAAGGGGCAGGGGGAATATGTACAGGAACCAACAACAGTGGAGGAGGAACAGTTACCACTAAATATTAGTACTAGGGGTAACCCACTCGAGATAGATGGAGACGAGATTATTAACTCATTTGGGGGTTTACTTCTCTCATATCAGGGGTTCAACATTTTCAATTATACTGATATTGATATCAACAAAGACTTTTTTTCACTTTTGATGAAAGGGATAAAATTTGTGCCTTCTAGAAAGGAAGATGTTAGTACTACTTTAACAGAGTTAAAACTCTACACTAGAAAAATTAATTTGAAATATATGTTTAGGGACAACTCTTTAGTAGGTAGAAGGGACCGACTAAGAAAGAAAATCAGTTTTAACCCCCCTTTACACCTATTATTGGTACTCTTGGCAAGATATGTTTCCATGAGATATATGAATTATTGAACCACAACAGACCTAGACAGTTTAACCTGATGAAGAAAGAAAATAATTTATTAAAAGAATTAAGAAGTAATCCTATCCTGAGGTTTATGAAGTGGGATAAGGGAGGCGGGATGGCTATAGTCAATATTGAAGAATATAACAACAACATTTTTGGTATATTACAAGATGAAAATAATGTGTTTCTAGAAATGAAATAAATATTTCCTATAGGAAAATTAAATTAGTATTAGAGGACTCACTACTTCAGGAGGTAATTAATCAGGAGACATACCAATGTTTGAACAATGACCATCCAACAATTCCGGTACTGTTTGGTATTCCGAAAATCCATAAAAATATTTATGATCCTCCCTACCGGCTCATTATAACTTGTCAGAATAGCATTACATACCCATTAGATGATTTATTGAACAGGTGGTGAGAAACTCACTAGCTCCAATTGGTCACATGTTATTAGATTCTTGGGACTTCTTGGGTCAGATCCAGGAAGAACAGTATAGTGAGGGGTCTAGTCTTTCAACCATTGATGTTGTTGACCTTTTCACCTCCATACCTCATGATATAAGGTTGGAGTTCTTTCATGAGGTGTTAGTGGAAAAAACTAATTTGGGGAACACCTTGGTCAATTTTATTATGTTGTTAATGGAAATTCTTCTTGTGAACAATTTTTTAGTTTTGGGGGTGAATTTTTCCATCAGACCAATGGGGTAGCAATGGGCACTAGTTGTGCCCCATTGTTTGCCAATTTAGTTATGTACCATTGGGAAAGTGAATATATTATTAACAGTCCATTTAAGGATTTTTGGACTGTGTACCTTAGGTTTCTGGACGATGTATTTGTTCTCTGGAAGGTAGGGGACAAGCATATGGAGTTTCTTAATTTCTTAAACGATATATGCAATTACTTTAAGATTAACTATTTGGATGTGTGCCTTTGGAAAGATACAAGTAAAAAATGTTTTCAATCTTGTGTTTACCGCAAACCCACTTTTTCTAATGATTATTTGGAGTTTTGGAGTAGTCACCCTCAGTATGTGAAAAGAAACATTGTGAAAGGTCAGATGGTTTGCTTAGCCAGAATGTGCTCTGACCTTGAAATAGCAACTGTAGAGATGGGTACATTAGTTAATTTGTTTGCAGCAAGCGGTTAACCATTGGACTTTGTTCTACCTATTTGTGACCAAGTGATTGGTGAATGGGGTAAAAGATACAAACCACTACTAGGGGTCACTCAGAACAATGAGGTAGAAGTTCCCCACCCACAGTGTAAGGACTATTCATACTCTATGATACTAACATATGGGGGGACTTGTGACAAAGTAAGAGAAATGTTGAAGAAAAACTGGATACTTTTTAAAGGTAATGAAGAACTTTCAGCAATTTTAGGGGCTGGACCAACCTTCCTTATAGGACAAATAGGAATTTGAAAACACTATTAGAACATCCCCTAGAGAACAAAACTAAGACAACTAAGGGAACCACGAAATGTGGGGCTTGTGATTATTGTAAATGTATTATCACAACCCCCACTTTATTAATAGGTTCTAATAGGTTAGAGGTGAGGCTGGCCACAGGCTACTGTGATACTAGTGGTTTACATAGCTGTCTGTCAGGGTTGTCACAATTTTTATGTAGGCAAAACAGAAAGGAGGTTTCGGAGAAGAATTTATGAGCATCTGTATAGTATAAAGAAATGTGATGAAAATAATGCACTATACAGACACATTAATGTAAACCCTGACCATAGTTTTTTATTTGGTATTTTGGAAGTGGTTGGTAGAGATGTTCAAAGTGGTAAATGGACTAACAGATTGGAGAGGGCTGAAATGAGATGGCAAGTACGGTTGAATGCCACTGTAGCCCCAGGTATAACTGACATTTCTATTAAACCAGAACTGAAACTCAGGGCAACCATATTATAACTATGATTATTTAAGTATCCTGTCACGTGCTTTTTTAAGGTAAATAATGTATTATAACTGTTAACATACTGTTTTTAACTTATTTTTAATATGTTTTTTAACTAACATCTATTGTGTAGATAAAGGAAATATTAAATGTATGGTGTAGGACTTTAATAATTAATTACTAGGGTTGATTGGGGAGTGTTTTCTATATAAGTTTGTGTTTTCACAGATATGCACAGTTCTGATGAAGTCTTGAATGATGAACGTGCTTCACTGTGTTCTTTTTTGGATATATTTTTTATTCGTCTGGCAATTTTATCTGATTGTGGAATTAGACATTTATACAGCATCTTTGAGTCCTGTTTTTGGCTACTTTTGGAGTGGTAATTGGCTGTTGTCAGAGCTGAATATCTGTTACTGTTGTGACCCTTTCAGCTTGCAGTGAAATCTTTGTCTAGAGAGGCCTAACTGTTTTCTTTGTGGCAGGATGTAAACCAGAATGGTTTAATCTAGCTAAGGGCATTCCTGCAAAACTGTTTTTTTTGATTGGATAATTGGGCTGGTTTCTTTTTCTCTGCTTTTAATAGCCAGTGTTTTAAATCAGATATACGTTTTTGCTCAAGCTGTTCAAATATGCAGGGAGACTGGCTTAATGCCCTGCTGTGATATTGGAAAAAGATAAGTGTTTATTTTCAATTGTCTTTTTCACTTCTGTTTTAATACATATCTCTGTAATCTGTACAACTGTTTTTTCAATTGGTGCAATTGTTTTTAGTCTCCCTTTTGTTGTGTGATAGAGCTGAAGATCTGTTACTGTTGTGACCCTTTCAGCTTGCAGTGAAATCTTTGTTTAAAGAGGCCTAGCTGTTTTCTTTGTGGCAGGAAGTAAATCAGACTGGTTTAATCGAGCTAAGGGCATTCCTGCAAAACTGTTTTTTATAGGATAATTGGGATGGCTTCTGTTTATATGCCTTTAATAGCCAGTTCTTTAAATCAGATATACTTGTTTGCTGAAACTGTTCAAAGCTGCAGAGAAACTGGTCTACTGCCCTGCTGTGATACTGGAAAAAGATAAGTGTTTATTTTCAATTGTCTTCTGCACTTCTATTTTAATACATATCTCTGACATCTGTGCAACTGTTTTTTCCCACCCCCCTGCCCATTTGTTGTGGTGGTGTTATGTCTTGATGGCTTTGAGTTGCCTGCCTCTAGTATAAAGTTGATACTGGACACTCCCCTAGTCGCATTACATCAGCTCATTCTACTGTTTATAGTGAGAATTAGCAAAGGCCAACCCCTTTAGCTTCTGAACCGTGATATATCTCATTATCTTCTGTTTCTTCACTTTCTACTAATTCATTTTACTGTTTGCCATATTTATTACTGCTTTTTGGTAGCCTCACTAAACTGATGACAGTATTCTACTTAATCACTGCTTTATCAGTGCTGTCTGATACTGTTGTGATTTGTGCACTATTGTTTCAAAGCAATCTACTGATTAACTACATTTCATTGCAATCTATTGCAATTCATTACTGTTTAGCTGCATTTTACTGTATTTTGTTGGTGTTTAACTATATCCAGCTTCAGTTGCATGGTTTTAAATTATTTTTGAGGTATTTCAGCTACAAGTTAATTGTTTTTTCAGCAAAAAAAAAGTTTTAATCTTGTTTCCACCTTTCCTGTTACTAGAGTAGTCCATACATAGATTTGCTGTATCCAGGACTGTTTTGTAAGTTTCTGAGTTACCCAGACCTTTCTGTGTTGGAGGAAAGCCTTACAGCTTATCAGTGGGAGTGGTAAGCACTAGGTAGCCTATCTATCACAAGAGGAGTGGTTTCTGGCTCTGAAATTGTATTTCATTGGCTGTATGGGCAGTTTTTTCTATCCCTTTCAACTTTCTCTTCTCTCTTGCACTTTAATTAGCTTATTTGCCTAGCACTTCATCAGGCTTTTTATAGCAATTTATTGTACCACACATAAGTGCTATCAGCACTACATGTCCTATAGGAAAACAGCTCCAGTACTTAGTAATGATGACCAGCCCTCCTGGCTTGTCTAAAGGTAAGTTTCCTGTGCTTTCTCTTATTTACATGGTGAATGTGGGCATTTTGAGGCAGTGTAGCAACTGCCTCATGTACACAGACAACCCTCTCCTCTTACCTCCCAACACTCAGACTTGTGAGAGATGTGTTTATATCTCAAAACTGGAAGCCATGCACTCTCCAGCCAAGACTGGAATAGGTGGTCAAGAGGAGAAGGTCAACACCTGCACTACATCACATGGAACATATAGCCCTCCGGAACACCCACCATCACAACCCTTACATAAAAACACAAACCACACACCCACCTTCGTTGAGGCTTTCAACAGAAATCTACCCAAACAGCAGAGACCTCCAAGGCAAAAATGCACTCGACCACCACAACACAGCACAAACAACAAGACACATAGCTCACCTACACAGTGTGCCCTTCAACCTAAGCCCCTAAGGCAAAACAGCTTGCCCAATACAATAATCATACGTGACTCAATAGTGAGGCACACTAATGTCCCACTCACTAGGTTGAATAAGGAGAAGGTAACTGTCAGCTATCAGGTGCCAAAATTTGACACATAACATATGCACTCAGGTCACTCCACAACAAGTACAAGTATAACTCTGTCATTGTCCATGTGGGTGTGAATGACCTGAGAGACACCTCACTGGACTACATGAAAAGAGATATGGTGGAGCTCTCGGATCATGTGGACCAGGCAGGTATGACCCTAGCCCTGAGCAGCATCCTACCATTGGCCAGAATGATATCGCAATGGTAACAGAAAATGATTGACTTCAGCAATTGGTTGACTTTCTGGTGTCATTTTCAGGAGATCCAGTATCTCTCTGCTTGGGATGACATGATTGACAGACCTCGATGCTTTGCCAGAGATGGCCTGCATCTGTCAACCCTGGGTTTCCAGGTACTGGCTAAGGCTCTTGCCACCCCTATAGTGCTTTTTTTAGGTGGTGTTCCAAAGACCAAATTACCACCATAACAGCTATAAATAAATGCAATCTGAGGGTCATGCTGCTCAAAGCCAGAAGTCTAAATCTCAAGACGCACTCCCTCGAAGCACTCCTCAAAATGGAGAACATCGACATCTGTGCTGTAATGGAGACCTGGTTTAAAGCAGCAGAAAGAACCCCTGTGCTACCAGGCTATAACTCATTCCACACCTTTCGACCCCAGAGCATGGACTGAAGCTCCAAAGGCAGTGATGTCTCCATATTCATAAAGGATATGCACACCTCCAGACTAGTAGCTCAGCATAACGCATCTGAGATACTCCAGGTACAATTAACATTGGGTAAGACCGCGATTCAGGTTGTAGCCTGCTATAGGTCCCCACCATGTCCCAAGACTCTCACTCCACATTCCAAAACACCCTGGAAACTATTAAGATCCAACCCAACATTGTCATACTAGGTAACTTCAACTACCCCTCCATCAGCTGGGAAAACTACTCCTGCACTAATGCACTGGCCCAACACTTCCTGGAATTCATCAATTCCAATGCCCTGGAGCAGCTCATTCTTACCCCCACTAGAGGGAGCAACATCCTTGACTTGGTTATTACTAACATGGGCAACCGTTGCTCTACACCAATAGTCAATTCCTCCCTGGTTAGATCCGACCACAAACTAGTCACCATGGAAATCCACATCTCACTCAAACCCCCCGCAAAGGTATCCACCATGAAAAACTTCCCCAAGGCTGACTTTGGACTCCTAAAAACAGAGGTGGCTAACTTCACAGCACCCATTCTAATGGAAAATAGATGCATGACTGCCGAATCATACACCAATGCACTGTATGAACACATACATAAATGCATGGAACTAGCCATACCCAACAGAACAAAGATGCTCTCCTCCAAAAAATGGAAGCCATTCTGGTAGTCACCTGCCATTATTAACTCGACAACAGAAGGAAAAAAACTGTTGCAGAAAAAGGTGAAGTCACAAGACTGGAAAAATTCCCTTATTAGCCTCAACAAAAAGTCAAGATCCCTCATCAAAACCTCCAAAGACAGAATTACAGCAGACACTAAAAACAACCACAAAACCTTATGTAGTTATATCAAGAATCTCCATGGCAATAACCAGATTTGCTCTGAGTTACTGCACAATGGTACCTCCTATACTCAGCCAACAGATATTGCCAACATACCGGCCGACAGATTCAGTGCCAACTCTACCCCTCTCTTCCCTCCAATGGACCAGTCACAATACTGGAAGAATGCCAGGCACCCAGCATTACTGTAGCACAGGTTAAAGCTGCATTGTCTAAGGCCAAGAATGCAGCTTCCATGTGACCCAACAATAATCCTGGCTGTGTTCTACATGAATTACAAAGAGAACTGGCACCATATTTGAGTGCTCTGTTCACTCACAACCTCACCTCATTCTTTGTCCCAACCAAATGGCGCACTGCTACAGTCATCCCTCTCCATAAAGGAGGAGCGACTACAGATCCTGTAGATTATCAGCCCATTAGCCTGATGAGTCTGATATGTAAGGCTATGGAGCGCATCATCATGGACCTAATTAACAAGGATATAGGGAATCTCCAAACACTACATCCCATGCAATTTGGTTTTGTGAAAGGTAGATCATGCCTGCTCTACCTGGTTGACTTCTTTGAGTGAGTCACCAGAGTAATGGATGAAGGTAAGGCAGTTCATACAGCCTACCCCGATCTGGCCAAGGCCTTTGATACCATTCCTCACTCAGGAATTATTGATAAACTCAGCAAACTAGGCATCAACCCCTATATCATTAGGTGGGTTGCAAATTGGCTCATATATAGAACTCACAGTATGAAAGTAGCAAACTTCAAGTCAAACTGCCGACCAGTCATGAGTGGAGTCCCACAGGGATTGGTCCAGGGTCCTCTCCTGTTTCTCATCTACTTCTCAGAAGTTCAGGCCAACACAGAGGGACTCTGGCTGACAAAATTCACAGATGACTGCAAGCTGGGAGTCATTATTAGTACCCCAAGTGATGCAGACATCCTACAGAAAGGCCTCACTGAGACAAATGACTGGTGTCGAAACCATGGCCTTAAGCTTAATGCCAAAAATAGGAAATCAAGAAAATATCACCGGCCAGGAAACAAACTGTTGATGCAGAACACAGGTCAAAAACTGAAACTCAAATAGCGTAGAAACAATTTATTACCGCTTTCGTCAGAAGACTTCATCAGAATACTTTGTTACAAAAAAGTCCCTGCCTTAAATAACACTTTAATTATCCAATTTTACAATTAATTAAAAATATTAAAATCTTTTAAAGAGCACTTGCATGTTATATAAACAACAATTCAGTATTGTCTTTGTTGATGCCTAATTTACCATTTTTTAAAAAACATTTAATATTAACCATTCCATTTAAACCCGGAGGTTTGTCAGATTTTAAACGGATCTGCCACAAAGCTTCCCTCTGTTCCACAAAATTTCTAAAATCTCCCCCCCTTTAAATCAGTTTTACAAACCTCAAGAACAGAGAATAAAAACTTTTTAAAATTGTTACATATTACAGAATGTTTAAATAATGCATTCTTTTCATCATGCCTTTTGATGTCATATAGGTGCTCACGTATACGTGTTTTTAAACTTCTCGTCGTCATTCCTTCAACGAACTTGATACTGTTATTGAGTTAGAAGAACAACCAGCTACAGCTCACTACAGAGGTAACGGAGGTAACAGAGACACAGGACGACAACTTCCGGTTCGCGAGTCAGCGGTAAAACCTCTGTTAGAGTATACTACAACCCGTTTGGTGGATATTCAGCTAAAGTTTGTTCCGTATCCAACGAAGAGGTATTGCACCAACAAGATTTATTGACCCGACTTCTTAAAAGATATAGGTCGCTGCACATCGAAAATTGCTACTTTAAACGATGTATGGAACTAAAGGTGATGCCAAAGGGATTGCGGTTTTTTAAATGCCCCAATGGGGTTCATATCGGAGATTCACTGTTTGGAACATTAGTGTCGTTCTTTAACGAAACAGGTATGGCATTCTTGAAGATATTATCCGATAACAATATTGCTAAAATGAATGTTTTAAAGGCCGAAATTTCCGATTTAGAAATTAAACTTAGAAATGTTTGTACTATTTCAAACCAGAATGATTTTTTTAACAAATTAGTTGCTGACATTGATAAACATTCTCTTGAAGTAACCAATCGCAAACAATCTAAACTGGAACGGGACATTGTGAGCTATCGGACCAATTCTGCTTATAATTTTTTTGTTCCAGGAAACAAGGAATTTAAATCTAGAGCTACTGGCACCTTTTTTAATAGTAAACATTTTCATAGTAATGTAGGCAACAACAAGCCTTTGTTTAATGAACCTTTTACAAGTGACAAGAAGACTTCATTAAATATGAATAGTGAAAATGCTTTGTTTTGTAATTGCAAAGGTTCTATTGCTAAATCTGTGGAAACAGGTTATGATACAGTTAGTCATTCAACTGGTGATACTGGGGTTGATGTGGTTAACAAAGTGACTGATACCAATGCTGGTAAGACTGTTGGGAACACTATCACTGACACTTTAAATCCAGGAGACTCTGCTTTTTTAGGAAAAAGAACCCAAAGCAGCAAGAAGGCTATGCTGACCAGGAGCAGAACCTTTTTGGGTTCCCAGTCCTCCGAGGAAGAGAATTAAATTATGAAGCAGACAAAGACTATGCTAAATCTAATTTTGACATAATAAATCTCACTGACTGTACCTTTACAGAAGAGGAACTAAATGTGTTAAGATTAGGCCTGAATTTTGTCCCCACTGTCAGAGCAGACTATGGGAATACTGTTTTAGACATTAAGAAATTCTCTAGGAAAATAAACTTGTCTTACATTTTAAATGATGTTGATTTTGGGAAAAACAGCTCTTTAGTGAAACCTTCCACTTATAATCCACCTTTAACACACACAGTTAAAATATTTGAGGAGGCATGTGTTAATGATCTCGAGAACATTTTTTGTCAGAAATTTAAACAAAGGCATAATATGAGTTTAAATGAAAGAAAAGCATTTAACGCATTGCGTGATAGGAATAGAACTTTACGCTTTATGAAAAGCGACAAGGGTGGTAATATTGTCATTATGACCCAAGCACAGTACAATGATAAAATGATGAGTTTATTAAAGAATCCTGATGAATATGAATTGGTTACACCATTTTTTATTAAGAAGAAAGAAGCTTTCATTCATTCCTTACTGTATGATGCCTTAATGAACAATGAAATCAACATAGAAGTATATGAATTTTGTGTGATTGAGAAGCCTAGAATTGGAATTTTATTCGGTATTCCCAAAACACACAAAAATCTTTTAGACCCCCCCTTCAGACCCATAGTGTCCTCTCCCCATTCGGTAACCGAGGGGATATCATTGGTCCTTGATGCTACCTTGGGACCCCTGGTGTCCAGACAGGAATCATTCATTAAAGATTCTTGGCATTTTTTGAGCAGGATTAACAATTTTGCCATCAAAGGGGTTTTTGATTTCAACAAACATATCATGTTTACATTAGATGTAGAATCCCTATACACCTGCATACCCCATGAAGAGGGGGTTGATGCCATTCGGTTATTGTTAGCTAAAAGCCATGATTTCAATTCTGGACAAATCTCCACTATTTGTAGGTTTCTTGAAATTCTACTCCACAATAATTATTTTTTATTTGGGGATTGTTACTACAGACAAAAAAGAGGAGTGGCCATGGGGTCTTCTGCAGCTCCTTCATATGCTAACTTGGTGATGACTTGGTGGGAGGAGTTTTTTCTAAAACCTTTAATGACCATGTTCGACATTCTAGTATACCTTAGGTTTGTTGATGATTTGTTTTTTATTATAAAAGGTGACAATGACACGGTGCGTGAATTTGTTAATGAAGTTAATAAGCAGGATGGTTTTTTAAAATTTAAACTTGGGAACTTTGGCTTGACAGTTGATTTTTTGGATGTCTCACTAAGATGGGACTTATTAGAAAACAAATTTAATAGCAAAATACACCGCAAAGAGAGTTTTACTAATAACTATCTACATTTCAACAGTGCCCATCAGAAACATACCATCAAAAACATTCCTAGGGGACAGATGATAAGAGCCTGTCGTATGACATCATCTGACAATGACTTAAATAATGAAATTTCATTCATCAAAAAATTGTTTTTAGAGAGGGGGTATCCTGGTACCATGTTAGATGATATCATTACCACCGTAATGAGCAGGAGAAGTATTTCTTATCCTGCTATTTTGAATAATCATGCTGACATTTTACAACAAGAGATTAATACAAACGTCCCCCCCGATGTCAATACTACAGGTCCAATATGTTCCCTAGGCATGAGCATCGATGGGTTGGCTATAAAAAATTTGATTCAGAAGAATTGGAAAATTATACAGGGAAACAGAGACATTTCAAAGGTGTTGGGTGAGAAACCTGTTTTTGTTTTTAGAAATACATTTGATATTAAAAAAGCATTGGAAACAAACAAAACACCATTAGTAAACAATAGAATGAACATGAAGGGTGTTTTTCCTTGTTATCATTGTAACACCTGTAGGTTTTTATCGGTAGGACCATTGATCACTATTGATAATATTGACAAGACTTTTCAAGTACCTCAATATATAGATTGTAACACTGCAGGTGTGGTATATATTGGGCTATGTAGTACATGCCCAGCTTTTTACGTCGGAATGACGACGAGAAGTTTAAAAACACGTATACGTGAGCACCTATATGACATCAAAAGGCATGATGAAAAGAATGCATTATTTAAACATTCTGTAATATGTAACAATTTTAAAAAGTTTTTATTCTCTGTTCTTGAGGTTTGTAAAACTGATTTAAGGGGGGGAGATTTTAGAAATTTTGTGGAACAGAGGGAAGCTTTGTGGCAGATCCGTTTAAAATCTGACAAACCTCCGGGTTTAAATGGAATGGTTAATATTAAATGTTTTTTAAAAAATGGTAAATTAGGCATCAACAAAGGCAATACTGAATTGTTGTTTATATAACATGCAAGTGCTCTTTAAAAGATTTTAATATTTTTAATTAATTGTAAAATTGGATAATTAAAGTGTTATTTAAGGCAGGGACTTTTTTGTAACAAAGTATTCTGATGAAGTCTTCTGACGAAAGCGGTAATAAATTGTTTCTACGCTATTTGAGTTTCAGTTTTTGACCTGTGTTCTGCATCAACAGTTTGTTTCCTGGCCGGTGATATTTTCTTGGTTTGCTATTGTGGTATTTCGTTTTGGGTTAATGCCAAAAATGCGTTGTCACCCCTTTGGGAAAAACTCAGCTCCCGCTAATTACCACATCGATGGGAGCCGACTGAACACTGAAGGCATTATAAGAGTTCTGGGAACACAGGTTGACAGCAACCTCTCCTTTGACCACCATATTGCCACTGTGGTCAGAATGTGGCACATCTCATTAGCAAGAGTTTTGCATCCAGGAAGAAAGAGGTCATCATTTCTCTCTACTCTTCCCTCATTAGAACAATTATAGAGTATAATGCCCCATTTGGCGTGTACCTCACTAGACACCTGCAACAGCTGGAGAGGCCACAAAGGTACCTCACAAAGAGGATTCTAGACCTTAAACACGTCTTACATGGACAGACTCAAAAAGCTCCATCTATTCTCTGTTTCATATCATCTACTAAGACACGATCTCTGCTTGACTTACAAGGCCATGTCTGACCCAGCTCTGTCAGAAATGCTACATCTAAATAACTCCCAATCCCTCCGCACCACATGCTCCAGAGACCGCAACCTCATTACCACAATCAACAGAACATGGTGGAGGGACAGGTTTATAACCCAGAGACTGCCCATAGATTTCCCATACATGTCAAGTAGAGCACCTCACTAGCCCTCTTCAAGAGAAATCTTGATAAGAAAATGGGTAATAGAAATTTCACCCTGGGAATCACTCCAGTGGCTTTACTTGATAGCAGCACTAGGAACTAATGACGGGTGTCACAATGCCAGGGCACTTCTATGGGGCTAGGCTTGCAAAGGCCCCAGGGCCATTAGCCTAGTATACACCTATGAACCTATGAACTAGTTCCCCCCACCCCACTTACAACTACCAGTCCTCCCTCTCCTGTTCAACTAGCCCATTCTTTCCTACACACCTATTTGTTCCCCTGGAAGTGAGAGCTGAGCAGGTCAGATTAGAAAGCTGCTTCCAGCATCAGCATCGGGATCAGGGGGGTGTCCTTAGGTCCTAGCATGCTCTGCACATGCTCAAACAAGAACTTGGCATGTCCCTGCATTCTCATCACCTTAGACACCTACGACCTACATGTGATTCCCAGAGTCCACCAGTGATTCTACTGTGGTAAGTGCTGAACACCTTACACCCCTAAACTCCTGTCTTATTTGTGATATTCCAACCAGTCTCAACAACAGCTCCAATAAGTGAACTGCTAGGTGAACTTGGGTTCCGTGGGTCACAATCATGGATATAGTCCTCTATGCTAATAGCGCTGCTATGAATTACATAACTGGTGAAACAAGATGAAAAGCTATGAAGGACAACATGTATCTGTAATCTCCATAACAGTGGCCCCAAAGATGAAGTGCAGAGTATGACAGAATGTGGCGGATTGTCAACAAGGAAAATATATGCGTAAGTCACAGTATGTGTGTTTGTGTGTGTGTGTGTGTGTGTGTGTGTGTAGATAGACAGACGTATATATATATATATATATCTATATATATCTATATATATATATATATATATATATATATATATATATATATATATATATGTATGTGTGTGTGGCAGTGTGTGGTTGTGAGTTTATATATAGGTGTATGGAAGCACTTTACATAATCGAAATACTGAAATCTCGAATGTCATATGGTCGAGACCATATGATCGACATTTCAGTATATCGAATATGTAAAGTTTTTAAAAAATAACACTTTACTTACCTTAAAACGTTACGTGCACACAGAGGCAAGGCTTCTTGTACGCTCTGTGTGTACGTAATGTTGTTATCTTTTTTGTGGTGTTGACAGAAAGTGGGAAATCTCCCATTTTGCGCATCCGCATACAGCGCAATATGAAAGATTTCCCTTTTCCCCACTGTAGCGCGATCTCGGAGTTGGTATATTTAAGTAGGGGGGGTGTGGGGGACACAGCCTTTTTTTTTTTTTTTTTTTTTTTTGCGTTTCATTTTAGAAGTTCGAGTTTCCAAAACTCGATCTTTTGGTCTCGACCATATGAGGTTCGAGATTTTGGGAATTTGATCTTCTAAAGTGAATCCAGGTGTATATATGTGTGTGCGCACATGTATGTGTGTGTGTGTGTGTGTGTGTGTGTGTGTGTGTGTGTGTGTGTGTGTGTGTGTGTGTGTGTGTGTGTGTGTGTGTGTGTGTGTGTGTGTGTGTGTGTGTGTGTGTGTGTATGTATGTGTGTGTGTTTGGTGTTTGTGTAGGCAAATAGCAGATAAATGTATAAGTATGTCTATGTATGAAGATAACGAGATGTATTTGTATGTGTGTGTGTGTGTGTGTGTGTGTGTGTGTGTGTGTGTGTGTGTGTGTGTGTGTGTGTGTGCGTGTGTGTAGTAAGCAGTAGTGATATAGTAGATGCATGGACTCATGGAATGGCCTGCCAGAATGGCTGATAGAGAGAAGTAAAACAGAAAATAGATTCCATTAAGACAATGTGGGATTATAAGGGGATAAAGAAGTGAATAATTCCCCAGGATAAACCCCACCATCCACCTCCTTATTACAGACAAGCTCTCCCATAGTTCTGCCTCATTTTTTTTCCTATAGACTAAAATATTTTGCCCACATTTTCTCTCTCTTAAGGTGAAAGCAAAACAATTTTAAACCAATTATTGCTGATATAAATATAATATTACTATTATTGTCATCTCTTTTTGTATTATTACGGAATATTTCTTCACACAGTTGAATTCTTGAATCTAAAACTGAAGTTTGTACACAGATATCCATCACTGTTAACTGTATAATGTAATGAGACTGAATTTCTCTATACCATATATTGCGATGTGAATGCAAACCTATACATTGCATGTACATGTCTTTTATTTTGTTCTTTTGTCTTAGAAGAGATGCTTGCCATCTCTGTATATTGTATGTATCTTATGTCTATGCATTTTTACTGTTTTATGACAGGTGAAGCTTTTCTCTTTGAGATTTCACTGAAAAAATATATTGCCCATTTGTACTTTTCTGGTATTCAAATGCAAGCAATAAATAAATAAATACATAAATAATGCAGTTTAAAGCAGTTGTACCCACTGGGTTATCTAGACAAACAAACGGTCTTCTTTCGATATCTATAAATGTGATGTTCCCAAGACATGACACCTTCTTTTTGATAACTTCCTAGGTGTATCCAGATGTGTACTATAAGCACAGTAGTTTTGCACTGTTTTTGCAATGTGAAAGTTCATTTGCCTTTACTTCATCAGTACAGCACTGTTTTTGCAATGTGAAAGTTTATTTGCCTTTACTTCATCAGTACAGAAAGGTCCTGCTCACCACTTAAAATACATTTCTAGAGCATCTCTGCATTATATATTCTTCCAGACTTTTACTGAAAAGCTAAAAAAATGTCAAGAAGAGAAGGTTAAGAAACAGAAATGCAAAAAAGAAGTTATTTATATCAGCTCAAAATGAACTTTATAAGCCAAAATATGGATGTATGAACTTTCATAAACAATGAAAAAAGTAGAAACTGCGTTTTAGCTCATAAGAATATTAAAACAGAAAACGCTGAATCTTGCACATTGCATCACATTTGCTGTGTGCTGCTGTAACCCGTACTGTTTGTTTGGATGTTTCTCAAAACTGCTGCTTGTGATAGTTATTCAGAAACCTCAGTATCTCACAGACACCAGGCAAGGAGTTCCAGAAAAATGTATATACTGGCAGTTGTTTCTTTCCCCATTTAGGCTGACTGCTAGCAAAAAAGAAATACAGGTTGTTCTTTGACTTTTCCATTACAACTGAGCGCAGCTGTCAGGACTGTGCCGATGCACTGCTGGGTTTTCAAGAAAGATAGTGATGCTAAACTTGACAACACTTATGCTTTACCAATATCAGCCAATTACAGAAGTCCTAAGGGTGCAGCTCTTTACAGCAATTCCTTCTCCTACATACAACTACAGATGATTAAATTCTGTCAGTCTTGAGACTTCTAAGTACCAAAGAATATTAAGTGTATTAATTTGATGGAGATGTCAGATACAATATGATTCAGAAGTAAAACACATCTTTATGGATCTGAACATAATAAATCAGTGTATGCATCTCTAAGGACTGCAGTCAAGAAAAGTTCTGGCCAAGAGGGAATTAAAGATGAGACAAATGCTATGCCCTG